>NC_142795.1:4222092-4269592 GCF_049724085.1 Artemia sp. Qi Xiang Cuo | reverse complement strand
GTAATTTTTGTGAGTGTGTGTGTGTGTAAGTTTTTGTGCGTGTGTGTGTGAGTTTTTTTTGTTTTAATTTGTTAGTTTTTGTGTGTGTGTGTGTGTGTAAGTTTTTGTGTGTGTGTAAGTTTTGGCGTGTGTGTGTGAGTTTTCATGTGTGTTTTTGTGTGTGTGTCTGTGTGTGTGTGTGTGTGTGTGTAAGTTTTTGTGTGCATGTAAGTTTTTGTGTGCATGTAAGTTTTCGTGTGCATGTGTAAGTTTTTGTGTGTGTGTGTGTTGTGTGTAAGTTTTTGTGTGTGTAAGTTTTGGCGTGTGTGTGTAAGTTTTCATGTGTGTGTGTGTAAGTTTTGTGTGTGTGTGTGTGTGTGTGTGTAAATTTTTGAGAGTGTGTGTGTGAGTTTTTTTTTTGTTCATTTTTAACTTTTTTTGTATGTGTGTGTGTGTGAGTGTGTAAGTTTTGGCGTGTGTGTGTGTGTGAGTTTTCGTGTGTGTGTGTGTGTTTAAGTTTTTTTTGTTTTTGTGTTTGTAATTTTTTGTGTGGATTTATGTTTTTGTGTTAATGTAAGTTTTATTGTTCATGTGTAAGTTTTTTTGTGTGTGTGTGTGTTAGTTTTTGTGTGTGTGTGTTTAAGTTTTGGAGTGTGTGTGTAAGATTTTGAGTGAGTGTGTAAGTTTTAATGTGTGTGTGTGTGTAAGTTTTTGTGTGTGTGTGTGTAAGTTTTTGTGAGTTTGTTTAAGTTTTTGTGTGTGTGTGTAATTTTTTGTGTTCATGTCAGTGTTTGTGTGCATGTAAGTTTTTGCGTGTGGGTCTAAGTTTTCTTGTGCATGTGTAAGTTTTTGTGTGTGTGTGTGTATGTGTAATTTTTTGTGTGTGTGTAAGTTTTGGCGTGTGTGTGTGTAAGTTTTTGTGTGTGTGTAAGTTTTTGTGTGCATGTATGGGGACCGGGGGAGGGCCTTTGGGACCCAGGGAGGGCGTTTGGGGATCCGGGGCCCTTGAGGATTGGGTGGTCTTTTGGGAGTCCAGTGGACCTTTGGGGACCGGTGGAGGACCTTTGGGGGCCCGGGGGACCCTCTCTGGTCCGGGGGACCTTTGGGGGTCCGGGGGACCCTTGTGGGGCCGGTTGGCCCTTTGGGAGCCCGGGGGACCTTTGAGGACCAGGGGAGGGCCTTTGGGGGTCTGAGGAGGGCGTTTGGGGGATAACATTTTGAAATTTTTACTTTTTAGTTTACTTTTTGCGGCGCATCCCTGCGGCGCATCCTTCGGCGCTTTTCTGCGGTGCCTCCCTGCGGCACATCCCCTGCGGCGCTTTCCTGACTCGCGGCGCATCCCTGTGGCAGCATCCTGCGGCGCTTTCCTGGCCCACGGCGCATCCCGGCGGCGCTTCTTGGGTCCGGGGGACCTTTGGGGTCCGGAGGAGGACCTTTGGGGCACAGGGAGGGCCTTGGGGGCCCAGGGAGGGCGTGGGAGGATCCGGGGGGACAGTGGAGGGCCGGGTGGACCTTTGAAGGCCGGTGGAGGGCCTTTGGGACCCCGTTGGTCCTTTGGGAGCTCGATGGGCCTTTGGGGGCCCGGGGATGGCCTTTGGGGGTCTGGGTGGGCCTTTGGGGGCGCCGGGGGCCCTTTGGGCGCTTGGGGGGCCTTTGAGGACCGGGGGCTTCCTTCGGGGTTGGGGTAGGAGGATTGGAACCCTTTGGGGTTGGGGTAGAGGACCTCACAACTTTGTTCAAATGAAACTTGTGTATTATAACGACCACAGACTTTCACCCTTAAATTCTCCTCAAAAACATTTCCAAAAATCATCTTTCAAAACGTCTCTATCTGTTTCACCGAAATAGTTCCATAACCTGTCTAAAACAGTTTTGTCCAATTCATTCGTAAGCGTAATTCCGCGTGTTCTTTTTGTTTTTTTTACCTCTGTTCTCATATATTTCAAATTAATAAGAAACCTGATTCCCGCGCTAAAACAATTCATCGCTAAGATGTTTCTTGGAGAATGGTTTCCATGGCCTTTGGCTATTAATATCCTTTGGAGTTCGATCAAAAGAGTTGTTTCCGAGTCAATGACATTAATGACTTGGATCTATTCCTGGAGAATCGTTTCTAGGCGAAAATTTTTAAAGTATGACAGATGATGTCATTGGTTGATTGATATGTCAAGAAAGGGGAATTAATTTGTTTTTTCTAAGGGGAATTATTGATTCACTATAGGTGAATTGAGGTCGACAGCACAGGTGTTCCAAGGTCGATGTTGTTGTTGTTGTAAGTGCACGCTCTCAGCGAATGTCAAGGTCGTTGTTGTTGTTGTTGACACACTTTGATTACGCAATCAAGTTCTCGGAAATTCACTTCCCCCTTAAGTCCTAGATCAATAACATTGTTCCCGTTAGAATTCAATGCGCATGTGCAACCTTCGTTCCGGAGTTATTACACATAGAAACATCAAATAAATCGACCTTGAAAAAAGAGGTCATTGACCGATTATGCAATCATTCTCCCTAGGGAGGCTATGCCCATATTTGGTGTACGTACGGGACTGACATTACCACGTGTTCTCCCTAATGACTCTATGCCCATATTTGGTGTGGGTACGGGACTGACATTACCACGTGTTCTCCCTAATGACTCTATGCCCATATTTGGTGATGGTACGGGATCAATAGGGGCCATTCTACTAACAATTTTGTTTATGTGCCACCAGCACTTACAAACAGACAAATAGAAAATTCACCATATCGAAAAATCTTTAAATTTGAACCGTTAAGGATAAGCAAATTTAATTCCGAAATATTTCACAACGAATTACCTGAATAAAGTATCCACTTGTGTTTAATTCTTTAAACTTAACATGTTTTTAATACATAAAATTTTTTTTACTAAAATAAGGAGAAAAAATTTAAAAACGAAAAAACTTATTCCGTAAATGAGGAGCACTACCCCTTTCTAAACCCTTCCTCTTTATGCTAAAGTCTTAAAGTTCTTTAAAAACACCTCTCACTCAAATTAAAAGGCCCTTATGTCTTATGTCAAACTTTAGCGTAAACAGTAATGGCTGAGGAAGGGGTAGTCTCCTTCGCATACGGATTCATTTCTGTCTCATTTAAGTTTTAATGTTGCTCCTTACTTTCAGTTGAATTTTTTTTTAATTTAATTTCTTACTACTTTTTAAATATTCTCCCCCCCCCCATGTAAAATTTCCCCTGGAAAAATTTTATCCAAAAACATTCCTTTCCATGGGAAATTTCCCCATAGAAAATTCTCCTAATTTCCCAATAACAAATACTATATGTGTGAACAACAAGCAAATTTCGTAATTTAAAACCCTCCCAGGGACTATGTGGGGTCTTGTCATCCCCAGGGGTATGGTTATCGGATATTTCAACTATGCGGAATCAAATGGCTATTTAAAAAAATTTTATCTGATCTTTTTAGGGGAAAAGAGGGGTGGGAGGGCAGCTAGTTGCCCTCCCATCTTTTTGGACACTATAAAGGGTACTAGAAATTTCCATATTTGTTCGAATGAGCCATCTCACGATCTCCTAGAAACTTTGGTTCAGCACGACCGCCCCTGGGAAAAAGAACAAATAAACACGCGTCCATGATCCTCCTTCTGGCCAAAAAAAAAAAAAAATACAAAATTCAAAATTTTTGTAGATAGGTGCTTGAAACCTCTACAGTAGTGTTCTCAGATATGCTGAATCTGATGATGCGATTTTCATTAAAATGTATTGAATTTCGAGAGTGTTCTCCCCCTCCCTTTTTTTTATTCAAAAACCGATTGAAAACCAAAAATTTCAGTTTATTCAAAACCGAAAAGGCCGATTTTCTGAAGCTCATAGGTTTCAATGGATATCATTAAATCTTATATATTTGGAATCAGCATAAAAAAGCAATTCATTTAATGAGTTAGTTGTTATCAAAATTCTTTTTTTTTAAGTTTTGGTTACTATTGAACATAGTCGTTCCTTGCCATAAACCGTTTCATTATCAGCTACCCTCCCCCCTCTTGTTTGTTATATTGATTATTTCAGTACTTGAAAAAAGTACTGAAATAGTCACACTCATGTGAAACATGAGATGTTACATTTAAATGTATATTAAATGTACAGATGTTACATTTAAATGTAAGTAAAATTTTACTTTTAAGCTTAAAATTGTATGTTATTTCCTTTTTTTAATCGTCTTTAAAATTTATATTCTATATGTTAAAACCCTAAACTCGTTTCCTTTTTTAAGCTATTATCAATGGTGGAAAAAAAAAATTAAGTTATTTGTGAACTTTTTCAATCTATCGTAAGATCTAATTAAACATAATTTTAATGCAAGTTAAATTTACTTTTAAGCTCAATGATTTCTAATCATTTTTTATTTTTCAATCACATGTTCTATATATCCTTCCGATTAAACGGCTAAAACAGTTTTTCTATTTTTTCAGTCTCTTATAAAATCTATATGGATTTTCTATATATACATTAATATAAAAATCTAGAAATCTACATAGAAAGTCTATAGAAACCTATATATAAAGTCTATATACAAATGTATATTTTCAATGTATGTGTCTCCTGTAGCAATTTCTCAAAATTTCAAGTAGCCTTTCGAAAACTGCCCTTATGAGATATTACTTTTATGGAACCTCTGTCCCCGACTATCGCATCTGTTTATAGAGGTGTAGAATTCTTCGTCTATTTTGAGTTTGATCAACTTCGCTTCTCGGGGCCACAGCTGCAATTTCGCTAATCATTATTTTATGCCTAGCATGAACCTTAAATTATTCATATTATTTAAAAGCAAAACTAAATTACAAAGTAGAATTTTCATTTGTTTTCCTTTCTCTTTTTTTCCTTTCTAATTTTTCCTTTCTCTTTAATACCAAAGTTTCTAAAATTCCATCGACAATATTCACAGCTAACAAAAAGTAAAAATTTCTATGTGATGCTTAACAAGCTTTCCTTTTTCCAAAACTTCTCAAAAAGAAATACATTTTTCGTGGATAACGCCTGTCAGGAAACTTTTTGATAGGAAAAAAGTTTGATTGAGCGTCGATGAATGCCTAGACAACCGTTGACAATCTATCTAAGCTTTCAAACAGAATATTAGAAAGCACGAGTGAAGTTTACTTTAATAACAATGAAATATCGATTTCCGTTAGTCATATGCAACAATAGAACTCTCGAGGAGCTAGCAATAACTAACTAAACAGAGTACCATTTCGCAGATGAAAACACATTAGAGGAAATGAGGAACTAAGCTTTCATTTAATCCAACAACCTTGAGAGCAGTATCTCTTATGAGATTAGTTTTGAAATTCTGTTCTGAGAACTTGTCTAATCAAAAGAAGCTTTTCAGTTTACAGGAAATATTGAAATGCCTTTTTGTTTAATATTCATTGAGATGAAAAACTTAGAAAACTCCTCCTCTTACATTTTTATGAGTTGGCGCTCCTGTAAGTATGGTATTTCATTGAAGCCCAATTTAGTTTTTAAAAGTCGCTTAAATTGAACTTTTGCAACAGGGTATGTTTGAAATTGAAGAAATCCTGCCCCCTGAACGCTGTTTTTTTTGTACAATTCAGAAAATATTATAACACGATTATAATACGATATTATACGATAGAAAATACGATTATATATAGAAAATACGATACGATATATACGATTATAATACAATAGAAAATATTATAATACGATTACAATACGATATATATTATAATACAATATAATATACGATTCAGAAAACATGTTATAAAGCGAGAAAGATTCCTCGTTATCTGTCAACCGATCGTGTTCACAGAGGTTTATGACGCCTCCTTTTAAGAGAGGGGCGTCACCAGCCAAAATATTTGATTTAGGGGCTAATGGGACGGATTTTCTAGACGCGTTTATTCGTCGTTTTGTATATTTTAATGATCAAGATTCTCCAAAAACAAATCTTAACCCCCATTAGTTTCGAATAACCGTTATCAGAACTTGTCTAATCAAAAGATCCTCTTATGATCAGTATTTCTGTGAAGTACAATTTAGTTTAGAAAAGTCCTGCTTAAATCGGACGTCCAAAAAGACTCAGTCTGAAATTGAAGACGCCATTGTGCCCAAACAAAGGTGATTTTCTCCTTCTCCGAGGCTCCACTAGCCAAAATATTTGATATGGGGGGCTGGGGATGAGCTGAGGAAATTTGCCGACTGGCTGATCCATTGTCTTTTTTATATTTCTAGTGATCAAGATTCTGGTAAAATATTTGTAAGACTTAAAGACCCCAGTAGTTTGGAAACATTGTTATTTCAGCTTCTCCAATCAAAATAATTTTTTTTTGTTTTAGTTTGTTTTTTCCATGAAGCACAATTTAGTTCAGAAAAGTATTGCTTAAATTAGATTTCCAAGTATGGTCAGTCTGGAATGGAAGACGTCATCATGCCCAAACAAAGGTATTTTTCTCGTGCTATTCGGTAAATGTGTTATAAAATGAGAACAATTTCTCATTTATTACCGAATGCTTGTTTTTATGAAGATGAAACATTTTGTAATAAAAAAAGAACAAAAATTAACTAAAAATAACTTTCGGAAAAATAAGTTTATCAAAGAAAAGTAAAGGCAATTTTAAACTTAAGCTCAGGAGATACAAATACCTGTTAAAATTCAAACTCAAAATGACCAGACATTAATATTGAAGAATGAATGAAACCCAAAACGAACCGAAATTAAATGAACAATCATAGCAAAAAACATACAACAAGTAATAATATAAATAAATAAATAGATTTTTAAGCGAGTAATGCTTAGATTGAATATGAAAATCAAGCTTAAAACGAAAAAAAATACTATGCTATTGAAGTAAGAATGAAACTTAAAACGAACAGAAATTGCAAACAAAAACAGTCAATGCAAACAAACATACAATAGATATTAATGTAAATGAATAAATAAATCTTAAAACAAGTGAAACTTAAATGAATATACAAATCAAGCTTGAAACGAACAAAAATTACTACAAACAAGAGTTTTGGGTATTGCCTCCTTCTCTCACTGGAAAAGTCTAATACCTACTGTGTCATTGGCACTTTTCTGAAAGCCAATTTTATACAAACATTTTCTTTTGTACTTAATATTGAAAATAAACATTAAAATTACAGTAAAATTTTGAACTGATGAGCTTTCAACAGTTAATATCATTATGAATCAAATATTCAGTTTAATTTATTAGCTCTTTTTAAAGTTGTTCAAGACGAATATAGTTCCACTACAAACAAGAGCTTGGATACTGCCCTCTTCCTTAACTGTCAATAAAAACCAAAAGCCTACTGCGTCATTAGCGCTTAACTGAAAACGAATTATATTACAAATATGTTCTTTTCCAATTCTTACAGAATTGAAAATAAAAATAAAATTACAGTGAAATAAATTCTTGAACTGATGGATCTTTTAACAATTAATATCATTATACATCAAATATTCAGTTTTCTGTTGTTTATACTTTCCATGACTGCTCAAGACGCATATAGTTTTCAGTAAAGCGGCAATGATGCAGTAGGTTTTAAACTTTTAGAGTGAGAGAAGGAGGCGATACCCTAACTCTTGTTTGTAGTAATTTTTGTTCGTTTCAAGCTTGATTTGCATATTCATTTTAAATTTAACTCATTTTAAGATTTATTTACTCGTTTACATTAATATCTATTGTGTGTTTGTTTGCATTGATTGTTTATTTAACTTCTGTTAGTTTTAAGTTTCATTTATACTTCAATAGCAAAATATTTTTTTTTTGTTTTAAGCTTGATTTTCATATTCAATCTAAGCATTACTCGCTTTAAGATCTATTTATTCATTTATATTATTACTTGTTGTACGTTTTTACTATGATTGTTTATTTAATTTCTGTCCGTTTTGGGTTTCATTCATTCTTTAGTAGTAATTTCTGGTTGTTTTGAGTTTGAATTTTTACAGGTATTTGTATCTGCTGAGCTTAAGTTTAAAATGGCCTTTACTTTTATTTTGAAAACTTTTTTCCGGAAAGTTTTTTTTAATTAATTTTTGTTTGTTTTTGATTGCAAAATGTTTCAATTTTTTAAAAATTCCTTATTTGAAAATCATTTTTTTTTTTTTTAATCAAATGTTCATCATAGTATCAAATCTGGTATCAAAGTAACAATATCAATGTGAAAAAATGGGCTTGTGTCAACCTCGGAGTTTTTATTATCTGATGCTTGAACTATTTTTAACAAAATGGCTATCTCAAAATTTTATCGAATGAGTTTGGGAAAAAGGGCGTGAGGGGGGGGGGGCTAATTGCCCATCGCTCGCTTTTGACTCTTTAAAAGTGAACTAAAACTTTCTGTTTTCAATCAAATGAGCCGTCTCTGAAGCTTATACGAGCATCCCTCCTATAAGAACCATATATATCCCCAGAGTACAACTTACAACTCCTGTCCCTGGGCCCTGGGGGGTAGTTTCGACCCCGGAGTTTTAATATCTGGTGTTTGAACCATTTTTGAGAAAAATGGTCACCCCAAATTTTTATTGGATGAGTTTATCCATCCGATAAACTCAAAGGCGTGGAGGGCGGGAGGGGCTAGTTGCCCTCCGATCTTTTCTTACTCTGAGAAAATGAACTATAACTTTTAATTTCCATTCAAATGAGCCCTAGCTAAAGTTTATACGAGTTTCCCCTTTATAAGAACCATTTACGGCCCCAGGACATAGCTTTAATCTTACAATGCCTCCCCCCGGGCCCTGGTGGTTGGGTTGATACTGGAGTTTTTGTTATCTGACCTTTGAACCATTTTAATAATGGCTATCTCAAGATTTGTATCGGATGGGTCTGGGGAAAAAAGGGGGTGGGGCTAGGGGCCCTCTAATCTCTTTTGACTCTTAAAAATTGAACTAGAACTTCAATTTCCATTCAAACAGCCCTCTGTGAAGTTTATACGAGCATCCCTTCCATAAGAACCATAGGTGCCCCCAGGGCATAACTTGCAACACCTGGCCCCGGGCCCTAGGTGGTTGTGTCGACACTGGAGTTTTTTTTATCTGACCTTTAAACTATTTTTAACAAAATAAGTATCTCAAAATTTTTATCGGATACATTTGGGGGAAAAGGAGTGTAGGGGTGATAGTTGCCCTCTGATCTCTTTTGACTCTTAAAAAGTGAACTAGAACTTTCAATTTACAATCAAATGAGCCCTTTCTGAACTTTATACGAGCATCCCTTTTATAAGAACCATATACACCCCTACCCCCAGGGCCCTGGGGGGGTTGTGTTGACACCGGAGTTTTTGTTATCTAATTTTTGGAAAAATTTTAAAAAAAACTGGATATCTCAAAATTTGTAGCGAATAGGTTTGGGGTAAAAGGGCATGGGGGGGGCTAGTTGCCCTTAAATCTCTTGACACTTAAAAAATGAACTAGAACGTTCAATTTCCAATTAAATTAGCCCTCCATGAAGTTTATACGAGCATCCTTTTCATAAGAACCATACATGCCTTTAGGGCATAACTTAGAACGCCTTACCCGGGTCCTGGGGGGTTGTATTGACACCGTAGTTTTCTTATCCGACTTTTGAAGTTTTTCTTTTAACAAAACGTCTATCTTGAAATTTTCATCACATGGGTTTGGAAAAAGGAGGCGTCGGGGGGCTAGTCACCCTCGGATTTCTTTTTATTATTAAAAAATGAACTTGAACTTTCAATTTCCAATCAAATGAGCCCTCTCTGAAGTTTATACGAGAATCCCATTCACAAGAATCGTATACGCCCCAGGGCATAACTTAGGACGCCTGTCCCCGAGCCCTGGGGGGTTTTTTTGACACCTGAGTTTTTGTTATCTGACTTTTGAACAATTTTAAACTTAATGGCTATCTCAAAATTTTTTTTTGATGCACTCGGGAAAAAAGAGGCTTGGAGGAAGGGCTAGTTGCCCTCAAATCTCTTTTGACTCTCAAAACCTGAACTAGAACTTTCAATTTTCAATCAAATGAGCCCTCTCTGAAGTTTTTATAAGCATCCCTTCCATAAGAACTATATATTCCCCCAGGGTATAACTTAAAAGGACTACACTCGGACCCTGGGGGGCTGTGTTGACCCCGGAGTTTTTGTTATATTGTCTTTGAACTATTTTTTTTTAAATGGCTATCTCAAAGTTCTTATAAGATGGGTTTGAGAAAAAAGGGTGGGGGGGCTAGGGGCCTTCCAGTCTCTTTTGCCTCTTGAAAAGTGAAATAGAACTTTCAATTTCCAATCAAATGTGCCCTCTTTGAAGTTTATACGAGCATCCCTTCCATAAGAACCATATATGCCCCCAGCTCATAACTTACAACGCCTGCCCCCGGGACCTGGTGGGCTGTGTTGACACCTGTGTTTTTGTTATTTGATCTTTGAACTATCTTTAACAAAACAGCTATCTCAAAACTTATATCAGCTGCATTTGGGAATAAGGGGCGGGGAAGGGGGCTCATTACCCTCCGATATCTTTTGACGCTTAAAAAGTGAACTAGAACTTTCAATTTCCAATCAAATGATCCAGCATCCCTTACATAAGAACCATATAAGCCCCCAGCTCATAACTTACAACGCCTGCCCCCGGGACCTGGTGGGCTGTGTTGACACCTGTTTTTTTGTTATTTGATCTTTGAACTATCTTTAACAAAACAGCTATCTCAAAACTTATATCAGCTGCATTTGGGAATAAGGGGCGTGGAAGGGGGCTCATTACCCTCCGATATCTTTTGACGCTTAAAAAGTGAACTAGAACTTTCAATTTCCAATCAAATGATCCCTCTCTGAAGTTTATACGAGTATTCCTTCCATAAGAGCTATATATGCCCCTGGGGCACAGCTTATAACCCTTGTCATGAAGACTTTGGGGAGAGTGACCTGCTCAAGATATAATGTCCAAAATTTTCTACTACGTAGAACAAAATGGCTCTCTCAAAATTTTGATTGGATCTGTTTGGGGAAACAGTGGGTGTGGAAGGGGTGTTAGTTCCAGTCACTTTCGACAATTAAAAAGAACACTAGCCATTTAAATTTCCAATCGAATGAGCTCTTTTTGAATTTTCTAAGACCACGCTTTCTATAAAAAAAAAACTAATATGCCCCCAGGGTATAACTTACAACCCTTGCCCTGAGGGCTTTGGGGGGAGTGTCCTCCTTAAAAGTATAATTTCTATCTGGAAATCAACTACGTAGAACATAATCGCTATCTCAAAATTTTTTTTCGATGTGTTTGGGGAAATGGTGGGCGTGGAAGGGCGTTTGATTGCATCCCAATCACCAACTGAATGAGCCCTCTTTGAAGTTTATACGACGATCCCTTCCATATGAAGTGCCTCTGGGGAAAAAAATCAAAGGCAGCGCAATAGTGCTGCCTCAGTAATGAACGATGTTGGCACAATGTATTATTTATTTTTGGCTTTTCGTCTTAAACTAGGGTACTTCGTATCTAATGGGTTATCGTAGAAACTTGGAAAATGGCTCATTCGATTGGAAATTGGAGTGGCTTGTGCCTTTTTAATAGTCGATAGTGATTGGACGGCAACTAAAACCCCTTCTACGCCCATCATTTCCCCCAACACATTCAATCAAAAGTTTTAGATAGCCATTTTGTTAAGCGTAGTTGATTTCTATGTAGAAATTCTGTTCGGACACTCCCTCAAAGCCCTCAGGGCAAGTGTTGTAAGTTATGCCCTGGTGGCATATAAGGTTTTTATAGAAAGTGTTGTCGTAGAAACTTCAAAAAAGCTCGTTTGCTTGAAAATTCAAAGGGCTAGTACTCTTTCAATAGTCGAAAGTGATTGGATGGCAACTAACCCCCCTCTCACGCCCACATTTTCCCCAAACACTTCCAATCAAAATTTTGAGATAGCCATTTTTTTCAACGTAGTTAAAAGCTCTGGACATTATATTTTTGAGGATGACAACCCCCCCCCCCCCAGCCCTCAGGGTAAGGGTTGTAAGTTATGCCCTGGGGGCATATAAGGGTTTTTTGTAGAAAGCGTTGGCGTAAAAACTTCAAAAAGGGCTCATTTTATTGGAAATTGAAATGGCTAGTGCCCTTTTTAATAGTCGAAAGTGATTGGAAGGCAACTAAGATCCCTTCCACGCCCACCATTTTTCCAAACACATCCAATCAAAATTTTTAGATAGGCATTTTGTTCAAAGTAGTTGAAAGGTCCGGAAATTATATTTTTGTGGATGACACTCCCCCCCACAGCCCTCAGGGTAAGGTTTGTAAGTTTTGCCCAGAGGGCATATAAGTTTTTTATTAGAAGCTTTATCTTAGAAACTTGAAAAGGGGCTCATTCGATTGGAAAATTTAAAGGACTAGTGCCCTTTTTAATAGTCAAAAGTGATTTGAGGACAACTAACCCCCCTCACACCCACCTTTTCCCCAAACACATCCAATCAATATTTTTATATAGCGATTTTGTTCAACATAGTTAAAAGTTTTAGAAACAAGGTGTTTGAGGATGATAAACCCCTCAGAGCCCTCAGGCAAGGGTTTTAAGTTATGGCCTGGGGGCATATCAGGCTTTTATAGATAGTGATGTTGGGAACTTCAAAAAGGGCTTGTTCGATTGGAAATTAGAAGGGCTTGTGCCCCTTTTTAATACTCGAAAGTGACTGGAGGATAAATAACACCCCTCGCACACCCACCATTTCCCCAAACACATCCTATCAAAATTTTGAGACAGCCATTTTGTTCGACCCAGTTAAAAAGTCTGGAAATTATGTTTTTGAGGATGAAACTCCCCCCACAGCCCTCAGGGCAAGGGTTTTAAGTTATGCCCTGGGGGCATATTGTTTTTTATAGAAAGTATTGTCGTAGAAACTTCAAAAGGGAATCATTCGATTGGGAATTGAAACGACTAGTGCTCTTTTCAATAGTCGAAAGTAATTGGATGGCAAGTAGCCCCCCTCTCACGCCCACCATTCCTCCAAACACATCCAATCAAAATTTTGAGATATCCATTTTGTTCAACGTAGTTGAAATGTCGGAAATTATGTCTCTGAGGATGATAACCCCCTCACAGCCCTCAGGTCAACGGTTGTGACTTATGCCCTGGGGTATAAGTCACAATTTTCTTCAACGTAGTGGAAATTTCTGGAAATTAGGTCTTTGTGGATGACAATCCACTCACAGCCCTCAGGGCAAGGGCTATAATTTATGCCCTTGAGGCACATAAAGTGTTATAAGAAGCGTGGTCGTAGAAACTGAGAAAGGGCTCACTCGATTGGAAATTCAAAGGGGTAGTGCCCTTTTTAATAGTCGAAAGTGATTTGAGGGCAACTAACCCCCCTCTCACTCCCACCTTTTCTCCATACACATCCAATCAATATTTTTATATAGCCATTTTATTCAACATAGTTAAAAGTTTTAGAAACTAGGTCTTTGAGGATGAAAGCCCCGTCAGAGCCCTCGGGCAAGGGTTTTAAGTTATGGCCTGGGGGCATATAAGGCTTTTATAGATAGTGATGTTGGGAACTTCAAAAAGGGCTTGTACGATTGGAAATTAGAAGGGCTTGTGCCGTTTTTAATGCTCGAAAGTGATTGGAGGATAACTAACACCTCTCGCAAACCCACCTTTCTCACAACGACATCCAATCAAAATCTTCAGACAGCCATTTTGTTCAACGTAGTTACAAAGTCCGGAACTTACGTTTTTGAGGATTACAATCCTCCCACAACCATCAGGGCAAGGGTTGTACGTTATGCCCTTGGGGCATATAAGTTTTTTTTACAGAAAGTGTTGTCGTAGAAACTTCAAAAAGGAATCATTCGATTGGAAATTGAAAGGGCTAGTGCCCTTTTCAATAGTTGAAAGTGATTGGATGGCAAATAACCCCCCTCTCACGCTCACCATTTCCCCGAACACATCCAATAAGAAATTTGAGATACACATTTTGTTCAACGTAGTTGAAAGGCCAGAAACTGTGTCTTTGAGGATGACAACCCCCTTAGAGCCCTCAGGTCAAGGGTTGTAAGTTATGTCCTGGAGCATATAAGGTTTTTAGAGAAAGAGCTGTAGTAGAAACTTTAAAAAGGGCTCATTCGATTGGAAATTGAGAGGGCTAGTGCCCGTTTTAATAGTCGGAAGTGATTGGAAGGCTTGACATTTTTATTGTAAAGATCGATGTAGGTACAATGTATTATTACTTTTTTCTCTTTTTTTGTTCAGACGAGGGCACTTCGTATCGAAGGAGTTGTCATGGGAACTTCAAAAAGAGCTCATTCAATTGAAAATAGAAAGGGCTAATGCCCTTTTTAATAGTCGAGAGTGATTGGAGGACAACTAGTCCCCCTCCCACGCCCACCGTCCCATTTGCCCATTATATTTAAAAACTAAATGTTGCCTTAAGATTGAATCAAAATACACAGTGGTAATGCTAATTCCAAATAAGGCATCTCAGCAGTATCCCAAGAACGACTGAGGGTATTATATTCAAACTTTCGGGGCTACTTTTGCTTTTAAAATTTAACCAAATCAAAATTGCGTAAGTGCATCCAAGCTATCAAAGAAAGTAAACAGACTTTTTTGCGAATGGTATCAACTTTTCTATTTCAGGTCAACTAGAGAAGGAATGAAACTAAATTAAATACTACTATTTTTGTCCAGATTTTTAAAAGGGTGTATGTTGTTAAAATTGCTGAAAATTTTTCTTCAGCATACAAACAGCAGGACAAGCTATAAAATCTTAAAAATATGAAAAGATTTAAATAATTATTTACTTTTTCCCTGAAAAGACTATGTCATTACAAAACGAATAGAAATTAATTAAAAAAAACTTCTTCCACAAAATAAGTTTTCCCGAGAAAAGTAAAGAACTCCATTAAACCAAAAATGAGCAAAAATAAAATTTAATAATCTACTTAGCGTGAAACTACCATAAATAAGCATCGATAAATAAATGAAACCCAAAACGAACAGAAATTACAATAAATAACCAAGTTAAAGTCAAAACGAGCAGAAATTAACATGAGTAGGGCTTAAAACCCCTATGTCTTCCCAAGGCCAGAACATAATTTGCACTTTCCAGGGCAGTTTTGATGTCAGTGAGATTTTCACATACCAATGCAACATCGTCAGCGAAGTCGACATCTGACAGAGCTCTTCCTGCAAAAGCGATTCCAAACGGATGTGCCAGCAGTGTTTTGTTGAGAACATGGTCCGTGACACAGTTGAAGAGTTCGGGAGCAGCAGCGCAGCCTTGCCGAACACCATTTCTAAATTTAAAATGTGATGAGAGCTGGCCATTTACAATGGCAGCACTTTTGATCTTCTTGTATAGTTCTTTGAACAGATTGATAATTTTCTTAGGTACACCAGCAGATTGAAGGATCAACTACAGTTACTGTCTGTCGACAGTGTCGAAAGAAGATCAAAAATCGACGAAGGCAATGTATGCCTTCCATTTATATTCTAGAGTTTTCTCTATTGGCTGTCTAATTGTATGGATTTGCTCAGTAGTGGAGCTACCCAGCAAGATTCAGCTTGCTATTGACGATGAAGGGGATGGATGTACCTTGTTGCCTGCTTGAGGAGTAGCATGGCGAAGAGTTTTCCAGTTACCGAGAGCAGAGTTATTCCACGATAGTCATTACATTCTGCTTTACTTCATTGCCTCTTGTCGACTGGCACACGTAAGCCTGTCTTCCAGGCTGATGGTATTATTTCAGAGGGCCAAACAGTAACAGCACCTTTAACCAGAGGGTCATGGGTGGATTGCCATTTTTAAGGAGTTCTGATGTCAGGCCACATACTCCCAGCGCTTTGTTGTTCTTCAACTTTTGTGCTACTGCTTTAATTTCTTCTGCTGTAAATTCAGTGCCATCGGGGGCAGGTGTAGCATTCTCAGCCACAGTAGTAGTCTGGTGGTCAATTAGGTCATGTGGGTCTGAGTAGCTTTTAGTAGCTTTTCGAAGTAGTGTTCCCACTGGCGAAGGCATTATAAGTTGTCATAAATATTTTCGCCACAGGCGTTACCGACATACGATGTAGTTTGAGTGTATTGACCTGAAAGCTCACGGAGGATCATATATGGTTCCAATGTCCTTTATTTGGCAGCCTCTTGGAGCTCACGTGCCTTTTTATCAATAAAGGTCTTACGGTCCTTGCGCAACATGGTGTCACGCTCTTTATTTAATTGCCTAAACGCATATCTGAAAATTAGCTGTAAATGGAAAACCAATTTCTTCGAAGGAAGACCAATTCCTTCGAACATTTAGTAAGGGGCTTGCGGATATTCTATCTAAATAATCTGACTTAGATTTTAACTTCCAAATCAGCAGCTATAGTATCAATATTCCTCTGCTGAATCTTAATCAGTAATAAAGTAACTAGCAGTTTAGAGAAACGGCAATTTACCGCACAATCAATAATTTTGAAAATGTTCCGGTATCACGTATTCAAACCAAATCGTACTATTTATAAAAGTAGAAGGTACTGACTTTTCAATATTAGCAGAATGGAGCACTTCATTCCCGTCATTTTTTTTCGTTGGGAAAATTCTTTCCACTATAGCTAGCATTATATAAGTTCTGATTAAATTCCATAAAGAAAGAAAAACGAGCAAAAATGGTTTTTTTAAAGGCCAAATGAAAGTACTGAAAAACTCAATAAAGCGAATATTTTGAGAGGACAAACACCTCTCTTCTTCAGCGCGAAACGAAATAATGTATCCAAGGAAAGTGCCAAAAAAAAAAAAAAAAAACGCGGAAAGTCAATGTGAAAAGAACCAGAAAACCAAAGAAAAAACCGAAAACTTAAAAGATGAATAAAATTTAATAAAAGGCAAAAAATATAAGAATTAAAACCAAATACATAACAACCATAAAAGCGAGTTATTCGCCAATATCCGCAATTTGCACAAAATCCAAAAAAATATGAACTGCCACCAACGGTTACTAGCCAACAACTGAGGAATAAAAGAAAAGAAAACAATTCATTCACTCAAAAACAAAACAAACCAGCAATTAAATAAATTGGAGAACTATGTCATCTGATTTCGGATTTTAATTATTGCATTTCTTGCAGACACCCTTTCAGACCTAAGCTGGCCTTTAAAACCCCCACTTTTGCTCATTTTTCTTTCTTTATGTTATGTCAGGCCAATGTGGTTTAAGAAATTATCTTTGATTACATTCCATTTTTGTCTATTGTTTTAATCTCGAATAGGTACCAACGAGATGGGCGTCCGCAAACCGTCCAGATCCGTAGCCATAGTTTAGCCTGATTTTTCACCGTCTTTAATTCTGCATCTGATTTCCATATAGGATTCTGTGACCCAGCCCGCATACGACTAAAGCAGTGTTGCCACTCGACCGGCACCGCTCCGTGGCGCTGTCCTCGTCAAAAAGCGGCATTTCCGCGGGATCCTTGAACTAAAATGTGGTGGAAACCGCGGAATGCCCAAAATTCTTGGAAAAGCTGTGGTTTGTAATTTTGAGAGAAAATGGGTGAAAAATATCGCTTTAATATGAATGTTGATTCCTTACCAAGTGAATAGTGGTGAAGTCCTGTCATAAATTTGAGAAAACACGAGCTGTATATCCTTCTTTTTAGCGGTCAAAGGTAAGCATGGTCAGCTCAGTCCGTGAACACATATTTGTCTTTCATCGTTGTTGTCAAGCACGCAACAGAAGTAAAAGTGCAGAGGTACCACAGCAGGGAAATTCCACGGTGGGAAAACCGTATAAATGTGAAGTGAATAGTGAAGAAATTAAAAGCGATATTCCCTTGGGCCTTCAAGCCTATCCAATAGAATAATTGATGGGTAACTAGATTCTCGTATCTTGACCTTTTTCGATTAATGTTTAATCAAAATCAATATCAAAAGGTTCAAGAAGGAACATTCAAATAAATAATACAAGACAAATAGACAAGATTAATCGGAATCGGACTGTTCACGTGTGTCACAAACAATATCTTTGGCCAGACCATACACAATGCTTTGGTTCAAAACGTTACAGTCACGAGAAGAGGCACTATCCTTAACTTTGAGTACACGCTTGACTAGTCCGGGTTCTAGCTCTAGCACTGCCTTGCCCGAGTCAAGCCCTCCTTTAGAATTGTGCTTAAGGCCACACTTGGTTTTCAGTGTTGCCGAAAGAGTCACTGCACTCTGTCGGTTTTGCTGATCAGTATTCACTTCCTTGAGCAAACTTGAGCTCGGCAATAACGTTTGAGAAAGGGAGTGAGAAAAAGTACTGAACCATTTTCCCGACAATTGGGAACATCCGACTACCATTTGATGACTTCATTTGCAAGATATGGTGCCATTAAACAACAATTTCCATGTCATCTACGTCAGGAAGATCGACAGTACTAGGTAGAGCTACACTTGGTACAGAGCACCATTCCTGCTCTAGCTTTACTTTATTCCAAAGCACAGAATCGTAGTAGTCGAAGAACTGACGAAGACTGGGAATTTTCAGTTCATAACTAGAGCTTGGGGTACGCAAGTGTACTAGCTCGTAGATATTTTCAGAGAATGGAAAATGGTCAAGAATTTGACGAACAACTTCAACGAAGAGACCCCTCGTGGAGCGACAAATTTGGTGACCTTTCACTACAAAACGGCTAGGTCCCTACTCTCGTTTCGAGCCCACAAGGAAATTATACCCTTTATACCCGATAGAGACATTATCGTGGGGAAGATCGTTCACTTCGTCATGTGGATAGGCCAGAACTTTTTGGCTCAATAAACTCTTTCTGACCTGATTACATTCAGAGCCATAACAACTAGGTGGGAGGCGCCCCCCCCCCTCCCTAAATATTGTCTGACAGTCGTTAAAAAGTAGTCGAGTCAACGCGCAGCGCCGCTATTTTTCGTGAAAACAGTCAATTTTTTACTTGGAAACAGTAGATTATTCTTAAAAACAGTCGGTTTCTTCTTGAAAATAGTTGTTTTTCTTAAAATCATCCGTATTTTCGTCAACACAGTTGTGTTTTTCTGAATAATATTAGTTTTTGTCTGCATAAAAAAGTCGGTAAAAATGACCAGCCAGTCGATAAATAACCCCCCCCCCCATTTTGGCTTATGAAGAATCTTACGACGCATAGGCTACTTAAATATAGTTACTACATGCCATCCATACCATAAGACACGCTTGTGAAATAAGAAATGTCTGTTTGGTCCTTATTGCTAACTTGAAAACATTTCGGTTGAGCTGACAGAGGTTTTTAAATTATGAGATGAACTGAGAAACTCAAACGCCAAATTTTCGTCAAACCTGCAAAAATAACTCAACCCCCGTCAAACACACTGGCCTCCCAGGGGACAAGCTTCCGACCGCCGACGGGTCATTAATTAAGGTCCGTAGTTGACTTCCACGAAACGATTCGGACACGTCTTTGAAATCCTCATTTTATGCAACAAAATCATTTGCGAAAGATAAGAAACTTTAAGTTGGACAAATTTTACATACGGGAACAAATGCAGCATAAAAAGCCATTTCGCGGCATAATCGTGGCGTGCGGCATGATCAAAATTTTATGTGGCATTTTTCTCAGAATCGCGGCGTAATGCCGCGAAATGCGGTATAAGTGGCAACACAGGACTAAAGGTACAGCTGCTTCCTCAGCTTTTTACGAGTAAGATACAATTTCGTAATAATAGAGGCTAAGTTCATTACGCACAGGATATCAAAGTTTGACAGCTTTTGATGGAAATTTCAACAGGCACAAGCATATGGCAGCATCTTCCTTCCTCGGCAACCCAGCTTCGGCGAACGCTTTTCAAGATGGAGTTTTAGGGATAATCGAAATGATTATCCCCCCTTTCCACGCCCAAGATTTCCCCAAATACATCCAATGATAATTTTGAGATAGAAACTGCACTACGATCACTATGACTCTTAAAAAGGGTACTAGAAATTCTGATTACGAATCTATAGAGTCCCCTCCGAGGTTTATACCACCACCCTTCAATGGCGGGGAGATTTTCTCAGGGGGATCCACAAGTGGTGAGAATATCTGTGGGAAAATTGTCCGCGAAGGGAATTTTTCGTTGGAGGGAATTTTCAAATAATTTTAAATATAAAAATACGACTTTATTACTACATGGGGGCGGTGGGGAATTCTCCTCAGAACAGTATTTTTTGGGAGAAATTTTCACGTAAGAATTCTCTGTTGAGGACGACTTTTCCGCAGGGGAAATTTTTCGGATGGTGAATTTCTCTTCAATTTTCTTTTTTTTGAGATTTCAACAACTCGCAGCAGGTAAGATAGGTGCTTGATAAGGCCATAAAATTGTTTCGCTAATTTGTCATCACTAGCGAATATTTTTCCTGTGTAAACATTTGTTTGAGCCTAAAGTCGGATAAGCTATAATGATTTATTCTCAAAGCATTTCAATCCCAGAAGTATTAAAAACAAATTTTGTATGTAAATTCTCTCTAGCCTCTATGCATATTAATAACGAAAGCAGAATTAAAAAGTAATTACAATGCTCCAGAGATGAACCCACTTTGAATCCTAAGATATCTATGAAAGGAAGTATAATCAGGAAATTCTAATCTCGACAGCTCAAGGAAATAGGAATAACGCTTTCTGGAGAATAATGACTTTCAGAAGACATTTGTTTTCCCTGATCATAAGCTGATGGCACACCAAAGCTTTCTGGAAATGGATACTGCCAAAACTTCAAGCAATTTTATTTATTTTGGGAACAGATGCAAAACAATCAATTTACGAATTAGATTGTCAGTCCCATTCTTGGAAAAATCCAATTCAGGCATTCAATCTCCTCGTAAATTTGGGCACTAAAATCCGTTCAGACTTCTGTCAGAGACACTTGAGAAAGATAAAGAGGACTTTTTCGGAACTACCAATCTTAATTGCTTATTGTGCCTGGTTCATCCAGAATCATTCATTCCCAGTGAATTAGCATATGCTGGTCGAACAATCCCCTTGATTTTAAAAAACATCTGAAAAATATTTAAACCCCACTGATGGGAAGATAAAAAAATGAAATAATATGTTAACCAATGAGGGATAAAAATCGAACGTTTTCAAAAAATCCTTCATTACATCACCCTTCAAATCATTTAAAAATTTGAAAAATAAATACAAATAAATGAGCAATAAAAAATTTTAAATCTAGTCTTGAGAAAAAAAATGTAATAAACCCGAATCAACGCCGTATTCAGTATTTTGTTCGGGGGGAGGGGGTATCTACAAAATCTTTGAATCAAGATTTGCATTAAAAATTTGCGTATATGCATTTTTGTTACGTTTTTTATGAATCTTGAAAAAAATTCGTGGGAACCTTTTAGTTAATTACCTTTTAGTTAATTTTTGTTAATTAATTGCCTTTTAGTTAACATTTTAGTTAATTTTTGGTTTATTTAAAACCAAACCTTTCAGGTTTGAAATTGGTTATTTTCTTGGTATCATTTTCTCATCCGTTTTTTTCACAATCCCTACGTACTTCTACGCAGTTAGTTTTGTGTAATAGAGCTTACAACTCAGCAGGCAATACGGTAATGATATATAAAAAAATAGGTTTTTATTTTATTAAAAAATGAAATACAAAAATGAAAAAAATGAAATAAAAAATGAAAGATGCACCTTTCTGGGGTTCTGTACCCATTTTAACCTCCAGTGGTAGAGGGTCCTCAAATTCTTGGTGTCGCGAACTCTAGCAGAACGGCTTGTCGCATTTCCTTCAAGTTTGGCAGGAATTAATAGTAAGTGTGCAAGTTCTGTTTTTTTTGCAAATTCGTACCGGATCCCCAAAGCGGGGTGAGGGGGATTTCTAATTTTTTTACATTCTTTGACAGAGAGGCGTCAGATTTTAGCACCCCCGGAAAGGGTACACATATTTAAGACACATCAAAGAACAAAACACTGTGACAAAAAGAAAAAAAAATTCGAGAAAAATCTTTCAAACATCAAATTTAGTATTCCTGGCAGTTTATTATGGCACCGAATTTCCGCCACCCGGTGTAAAACTCAGAACGCCGCGTATGCCGCATAATTCCGCCACGCTTGGCACAGTTTCCGCAAAGGTTCGCATAGTTTTCACCACGCTTAGTACTTGAATGATCTACTGAATGTTCTGTATTAATAGGACTAATTGATCTTTTTTAAAGAGAAGGCATGTGAATTGAATCTCTTTATATCAAATTGTCACAAATAGGGGTTCTATATATATATATTCCCAGCATCTGTGTTTAAAGCGGGGTCTTTAAGTTGTTATTTTCGATTTAATTGCCTCAGTAAAAAATTCTCTCCCTCGTTTTGATTTTGGTCTCTTAATAATTTTCTTTGTTCGTTTTTTTTTTCTTTGTATGTTATACATAGCCATTGTGGTCTATTGTTATGGATCTTTAATTTTACATGAATTGTTAATATTTACAAGTTTTGGTAAAAAGATTTGAAGAAATATTAAGGAATTTGACAGAAGTAATTTCTAGATGACCCAGAAACAGAAGCTCCATTTTCAAGGGTACCTTTTGGAGATGACGCAAAGGGGGCCAAGATCTCCCCCAGTTATACTTTTAAAAATTTCCTTTTTATTATTTCTTTATCTTTGAAAATCCCCCCCCCCAGATTTTGAAAAGAACTCATTAAAATATCATTTTTAAAATATTAAAGGTCCTTGGCCTACGCTATGGATAGATAGTTTATTTTAGCTGGGTAGGCCCAAAAGAAAAAACATCGACCTAAAATTTGTTTACTAAAATTTACCTAAAATTTGAAGACTAAATGTTTGTTCTCTCTTTCATATTAAATTTTAAATTAAAAGATAAATTTCAGACGATGTGCAGAAGTTTAACATCAGTAATTTACAAAAAAGATCAATAATAATAAAATAAATACACCAGCATAAAAATACAGCTAAATGAAAAACAAAGTTTTTTGGGAACAAGAAAATTAAAAAAAAATTGAGAAAAAGGGAAGTTAGAGAATTACTGAATGGTCCCAAAAGAAAAAAAATCGACTTAAAATTTGCATACTAAAATTTACCTAAAATTTGAAGACTAAATGTTTGTTCTCTCTTTCATATTAAAGTTTAAACTAAAAGATAAATTTCAGACGATGTGCAGAAGTTTAACATAAGTAATTTACAAAAAAAAATCAAAAATAATAAAATAAATACACCAGCATAAAAATACAGCTACATGAAAAAAAAGGTTTTTTGGGAACAAGAAAATTAAAAAAAAATTGAGAAAAAGGGAAGTGAGAATTACTGGGTGGTCCCAAAAGAAAAAACCTCGACCTAAAATTTGTTTACTAAAATTTTCCTAAAATTTGAAGACTAAATGTTTGTTCTCTCTTTCATATTAAATTTTAAATTGAAAGATAAATTTCAGACGATGTGCAGAAGTTTAACATCAGTAATTTACAAAAAAAAGAATCAATAATAATAAAATAAATACACCAGCATAAAAATACAGCTACATGAAAAACAAGGTTTATTGGGAACAAGAAAATTAAAAAAAAAATTGAGAAAAAGGGAAGTTAGAGAATTACTGGGTGGTCCCAAAAGAAAAAACCTCGACCTAAAATTTGTTTACAAAAATTTTTCCTAAAATTTGAAGACTAAATGTTTGTTCTCTCTTTCATATTAAATTTTAAATTAAAAGATAAATTTCAGACGATGTGCAGAAGTTTAACATTATTAATTTACAAAAAAAAAAATCAATAATAATAAAATAAATACACCAGCATAAAAATACAGCTACATGAAAAACAAGGTTTATTGGGAACAAGAAAATTAAAAAAAAAATTGAGAAAAAGGGAAGTTAGAGAATTACTGGGTGGTCCCAAAAGAAAAAACCTCGACCTAAAATTTGTTTACTAAAATTTACCTAAGATTTGAAGACTAAATGTTTGTTCTCTCTTTCATATTACATTTTAAATTAAAAGATAAATTCCAGACGATGTGCAGAAGTTTAACATTAGTAATTTACAAAAAAAAATCAATAATAACAAAATAAATACACCAGAATAAATACACCTACATGAAAAACAAGGCTTTCTTGAAATCAGAAAATTAAAAAAAATGTTAAAAAAAAGGCAAGTTAGAGAATTACTGGGTGGTCCCAAAAGAAAAGAACTCGACCTAAAATTTCTGTACTATTTACTCATATCCTAGGGGAAAATACAGACCCGTTTTGCATGCTACTTTTATTATCATTTCTCATTTCTTTTGTAAGTATGAATAGTTTACTATGCATGAGAATAAATATTCTGATACACAGCTGTTTTGAAAAAGCTTGTTTTTTTTATATATCCCTAGAAGCCCTGATTTCCCTTCCATGGCATTATTCTTCCTTCTATTCTATGAGAAAACAACCTTCTGGTTTCCTTTGAAGAAAATTCAGAAATGTCAACTTTCATCTTGGAGACGAGAATTTCCCTTTTTACTGGGAAAAACATCATAAGTGAATTTCGTATTTCCTGCGTTGAAAATTTTATTATGCTAACAAAAATTTTCATCTTCTTATGTATACACTAATATTTCTCTTTATTGAAGGATTTACAGAAGCTTTCAAAGAGGAAAATTGGGAAACCTTTGAAGAAATTCTTGGAGATTTTAGTCTGTTGCGTAAAATAGGATAATCCAAAAGGGGTTATTTAGTATTTTGTTTGTCTTTTGTATCTCTATTATTTTTTTTCTCTGGTCTGCTCTGCCAGTTGATTTTTAGGTTGGAAACAAAATCTCATCTTTTTATTAGACACAAGAAAGATGAAGCTGTAGCGCGGCCTTTTTCTTCCTTTTTGAATATTGAGTATCAACTTTTAACTTCCTATCATTGCTATTTTTTATTGTTAGCAGTTTTCAGGTTAAAAAAACTTATATATTTATTATCAGATATAGAAAATATTGCACGTCGGCTGTTGGGGTTATACCTTGCTTTCAATTTTTAGCACACATTAAAACTTCAATGTTTAGCTAATTTCATTTTTTGATAAAAGAAAAATCCTACCATAAAATAAAAAAATATGTTATTGTAATTTATATGCAGATGAGAGATGAGATGACACAGTAAGTACTTAGTACTTACTTACTGTAAGTACTTACTTACTGTAAAAATTTTTTGAGTATTTAGTAAAAACAGATGCAATTTAGTAAATTTTTCCTCTCAGATTTAGTAAATCCTTCCAGGCCAGGGTGGCAACCCTGAGATGAGATGACACAGTAAGTACTTGACAGTGACAGTTAGTGACACTGAGCTATCACTAAATATGGGAAAATCTGAGTTTATGTGCCTAAATAGTAGAATTTTTGCATCTTCACCATATCTCGTTTCGATTGCATTACTTTCTTTGGATAAGACCCTGTGGTCTGGTATATCATTTTACCCGCCACTTTCGGAAACTTGCCGTGAGTTGGTTATAAATGCTTTAAAAAATATGCAGGTGTCATACGGTCATATATCTCCAAATAGAGGGCAAGGAAACTTCCTATCTTGATTTCACCATCTACTGGGGAAAGAAAAACTACGGAGATTGAGAAGCGGTTTCTTTAGATATTAACTAAAAAAACAAGTTTTTTTAACTGAAAGTAAGGAGCGACATTAAAACTTAAAACGAACAGAAATTATTCCGTATATGAAAGGGGCTTTCCCTCCTCAACACCTCGCTGTTTACGCTAGTTTGACTCTGTCTCACAACTTTATTTTTTAAAACAATAAAAACTTTAGCGTAAACAGCGAGGTATTTAGGAGGAGACAGCCCCTTTTATATACGGACTAATTTCTGTTCGTTTTAAGTTTTAATGTCACTCCTTACTTTCAGTTAAAAAACTTGTTTTTTTTTAGTTAATTTCTGAACGTTTTGAATTAATGCAGCTTTGGTTTTGGCTCACCGTACATGAATAATTAAAACAAAATTCGCATATTAATTTTCCTTTATTTTTGGCTAATTGGCTTTTTCGAAATTTTGTTCTAACGTAACTTACGAATTAACTTACGTAACGAATTTCTTATATTCGTATGTTTATCTTACGTATATTAGAGAGTTCGCTCCCTTGTCAATACCTCGCTCTTTACGCTAAGGTTCAAATTTTGTCCGAACCACAAACCCCTGAATCGCAAAGGCCGGTTAATTAGAATAGATGGCTCTTTTGAAAGTACTAAAAAAAACTGTAGCGTAAAGAGCGAGGTATTGACTAGAGGGCGAACCCCCTCATATACACATTAATTTCTGTTCGTTTTAAGTTTTAATGTTGCTTCTTACTTTCAGTTGAAAAAAACTTGTTTTTTTATTTAAATTCTGAGCGTTTTTTAAATAACGCTGGGAAAACTGGCGCCCCCTTCTTAGAAATGTCCCTTCCCCAAGGAAATATCCACCATGGAAAGATCCTCCCACGTATCCCCTACTCTAAACCCGACCCCCACTAGAAAAAAAATCCTCCTGAAAACGCCTTTATACTTCCCAATAACCAATACTATATGTAAACAATGGACAAAGTTTATAACTTTCAGCCCTTCCCCCGGGAATTGTGGGAGATTAAGTCATCCTTAAAGACATATTAGTTAAATTTTCTACTATGCTGAACAAAATGGCTGTCTCAAAATTTTGACCGGGTGACTTTGGGAAAACAATGAGCGTGGGAGGGGGCCAAGTTGCCCTCCAATTTTTTTGGTCACTTAAGAAGGGCACTAGAACTTTTAATTTCCGTTCGAATGAGCCCTCTCACGATATTCCAGGACTACTGGGTCAGTACGATTACCCCTGGGAAAAAGAAAAAAAATATTAATAAACACGCATCCGTGATCTTTCTTCTGGCAAAAAATGAAAAATTCCATATTTTTGTAGATAGGAGCTTGAAACCTCTACAGTAGGGTTCTCTGATACGTTGAATATGATGGTGTGATTTTCATTAAGGTTGTATAAGTTTTAAGGGGTCTTTTCCCCTTTTTTCGAAAATAAGCCACATTTTCTCAGGCACGTAACTTTTGATGGGTAGGAATAAACTTGATGAAACTTATATATTTGAAATCAAAATTAAAATCTAATTCTTTTGATGTATCTATTGGTATCAAAATTCCGTTTTTTAGACTTTCGGTTACCATTGAGCCGGATCGCTCCTTACTTACAGTTCGTTACCACGAACTGTTTGATTGCAAATATCTGGTGTATGTTCCTACCTGGCCGTTTAAACAACAGAAATACTGCATTCCGTTATGGTGTCATTGTTGCTTGAGCACGACTGGCCTGTACGGCATCCGATATGAATATGAATGCTAATAATGTTGTTTCTGTTACATATCCTCTAGTTTTTTTTTTTGTTTTTTTTTTTATCGTGATGTAGGTTAATGTTTTTAGCATTAAGATTTCGAAATGATCATTAATATTTCTTAATGATTATTGATATTTCTCTTTGCCGTTTGATGATTATTGATATCATTTGATGATTATTGATTTTGTCGCGTAATGATATTTCGTATTTCGTAAAGATTTATTTTCCTTTCATATTTTACATTACTCCGCAGCGTCATTTCTAATGTCATTTGTGGGTGATAAATAAATAAATATATACACATTTTTGCTGGCACATCGCAAAGAAGGATTTGTATAGAAGGAGAAATTAGAAAAGGATCTCATTCGATTGGAAATTGAAAGAGCTAGTTCCCTTTTTAATAGCCAAACGTGATTGGAGGGCAACCAGCCCCTCTCCCAAGCCCATCATTACCCCAAACACACCAGTTCAAAGCACAAATTATATTTTGGTCTTGAGAAGGCATGGAGGGTTTCAGCTTTACTCATGTTAATTTTTTCTCGTTTCGGGTTTGACTTTGTTATTTATTGTAACTACTGTTCGTTTTGAGTTTCATTTATTTATTGATGTTGATTTGTGGTAATTTTACGCTTGGATGGTTATTTGACTTTATTTCTGATCATTTTTGGCTTAATGGAGCTCTTTACTTTACTTAGAAAAACTTGTTTTGTGGAGAAAGTTTTTTAAATTAATGAAAGGAATAAGACGCGGCTAAGAGCATGACACGTTATGTTTGTCTCTAGATAAATATTTTTTGAACACAACTGCATACTGCTCGAAGATTATGGAATGCTAAAAGTTATGAAATTGGCTGAATGTTGCAAGTGATATAGCCAAATTTGGGGCAACGCGTCCTATCTCAGTAATTTTTTCTCAAACAGAAAAAGTGCGTAATTTAAGTAATCTAAACATAGAATACAAAAAAAGTGTGATTTTATGAACTATACCAGAACCCTGAGCAGCATCAGATGGTAAACTTAGTTTTTGAACATAGACTTCTTACCTGGAGCATAATATACGTTTCTTCAAAACAGATATATAAAAAAAATCCTAACCTACCATAACTAATGTGCTATCTTGATTTTTCACTAAATATTAACTGTTTTGCGGCACTTGGAGTGAAAATCGTAATATAACTACAAAGATATCATAATTATATAATTATAAAGACCCAAAATTTGCGATCTTTGTTCCAGGGTTAAATAAAAAACAAGTTTTTTCAACTGATAGTAAGGAGCAACATTAAAACTCAAAACGACCTGAAATTGTTCCGTATATGAAGGGGATGCTCCCCTCGTAAATATCTTGCTCTTCACGCTAAAGTTTTTAGCACTTTTATAAAGCTTCCTATTGTAATTAAATGGCCCTTGGGTTTCAGGAATCATCCTAAAAAAAAATTGGTACAAGCAGTCAACATTAGCTTAAAGAGCAAGGTATTGAGGAGGGGGGACAATCCGTTCATATACGGAATAATTTCTGTTAGTTTTGCGTTTTAAATGTTGCTCCTTACTTTCTCTTAAAAAAACTTCTTTTTTTATTTGATTTCTGATCGTTTTTCAAATAATGCCGATAAATCTGGCTCATCCTCCCAGAAAAATTCCTTCCCCTCTCAGAAAACTGCTCCGCAGAAAGATCCTCCAAGGTAAAAGACACTCCCCTCATTAAAACTCCTTCCGGACAATTCCGTCCTCACTGAGTATCCCCCCCTCCATAATACCCCCTCCCTGGACAATTCCCCTGGAGCATCTTCACATGCAAAAATAATTCTTTATAGGAATTCTGTCAAATCCCCCCAGTGTAAAATTTTCCCTGGAAAATTCGCCCTCGGATATTTCCCTCCATTCGGAAAATTATCCTCGAGGAAACCCATCCCAAGCAAAAATCCCCCCCCCCCCGAAAATTGCTTGTATACTTCCAAATAACAAATATTATATGTAAACCATGGTCAAATTTTATAACTTAAATACCTATCCCCAGAAGCTGGAGGGAGGGAGATTATGTTATCTCACAAGACATAGTTTTTGGACTTTGAACTAGGCTGAGCAAAATATATCTCAAAATTTTGATTAGACAATTTTGGGGGAAAGGGGGCGTGGGAGGAGGCTAGTTGCCCTTCAATCTTTTTGGTCACTTATAAAGGGTGTTATAACTTTTAACTTCCGTTCAAATGAGCTTCTTTTGATATTCTAGAAGTATTGATTTGATGCGATAAGCGCTGGGGAAAACAAACGAACAAGCGAAAAAAAAAAATTAAACACATTCGTGATCTTTCTTCTGGCAAAAAAATAATACAAAAACCCTAATTTTTGCATATGGAAGATTGAAGCTTTTACTTTTACTGTGGTGCTCTCGGATACACTGAACCTGAAGTTGTTACCTGAATGGTAACACCTGAATGGACCGGTAACCTGCTTTGACCTGCAATTTCGAAGAAACTTGTACCACCTTTACTCAATGCAGTATTAAAAAAATTCAAGAACAGTTAGTGAACTTTTTAAGTCAATGTACCAGTAGGTTGCTTTGACCCGGAAGTGATTATTTTGTTTAGCATAAAAGTAGTTAGTTTTAATTTTGATAAGTTAGTAACTCTACTGATGATGATGACCGATTGTGTCATCGAAATATTTAGAGTCTTTGTTTTATATTTTCGTTTCACTGTCTAATAAAAGGACCTATCCCTATTTGGAATTCTTATTGATTTTGACCTGAAGTTGTGGTTTTTATTAAGATTTCTTGAAGTTTAGGGGGTGCTTCCTCCCTTTTTTGAAAATCAGGCAAATTTTCTCAGGCTCGTAACTTTTGATGGGTAACAATAAATTTAATGAATCTTATATATTTGGAAGCAGCATAATAAGCCAATTCTTTTGATATGTCTATTGACATTAAAGTTCTGATACTAAAGTTCTGGTTACTATTGAGCCGCGTCTCCTCTTACATACAGATCGCTACTATGAACTGTTTGATAAAATCATTGAAGCACAAGCGTAATTTTATTTTAATGGTAGAGTTTTCATCATGTATTTTTTGTATTATGATTTATTATGTCCACTGTTGAGTACATTGGTTTTCTTAAATCTCTGACACACCCCACCTCTACTATAACACCCTCTTTGGCCACCATCACTCTGAAGCCCATAAAAATGTGAAATTATTAGAATATTTCCGGCCAAGAAATATAATAATTAGAAACGATCAAAAAGTGTGTATTTTACCCTATTTTATCGTTTTTTGAATTTGTGCTTTTTAATTCAGTCTTAAAACTAAAAAAAAATTTAAAATTTATGTAACAAAAAGGGGACAGCCATATGCAACTAGACATTATATGGTTTTTAGTCGACATAATGAGCTACTATTTTTCAAAATATATACATAAGACTTTTATACTTTTTTCATTAGCTTTAAAGGTTGGGAATATATTACTTTCCTTTCTTTGACACATTTATAACATGCTCATTTTACTTACATCTTATATTATATTATTATTACATTATATTACATGCTCATTGCAACTTATTATGCTGCAGTGCCCAAATAAGCTTGCGTTTAATTCGCTTTCAACAGAAATATGATGAACAGTTGAATGTGTTTGGTTTAAACTGTCCATTAGTTTAAGATGCCCTATTTCCATTAAACTTCCAACATTGAAAGCTGGCAATTAAGAATTATTGATTTGTATGGTTTTATCTTTCAGATTCTTTTCATTGGAATGCCTACTATCCAACAAGCACGAACAACTTTTTAGTTTTTGATTATCGCTTCTTTTTTTTCCTCGCTCAGTTCCATAATGATTTTAATTAAGAAGTTGTTCAAGTTGTTTTTGAGCTTGATTTTGTAAATTTAAACAGACTATGCTCTCATCACTTTTATTTGTAGATCGATTGCTTTCATAAGTGTGTGTGTCTTTTTTTCTTTCCTTTTTTTTAACCTGCTTATTTGAATACAAACACTCTAATAAAATAGAACATTTTTATAACATTTTTTAACTTGATAATATTTTTAAGATTAGGACAATTCTCTTGACTGTTCATATCTTAATTATATTTTTGAGGTTTAAATCGAAGGTGTATGAACGTGATTTATTAATTATTTGATACAAACATATAAATTTAAGCTTCAATGTGCTTCAATCGAGCGAAAATTTCAGCCCAAAAGTTTTGACAATAACCTGGTATCAACAAACGAACCGAAATTACCTTAGTAAGACTACCTTTGCTTGAGCCGGTATCGATGCTAAAGCGTAATATTTAAATGATGTAAAGGCCTGAAAAACCAGCAAGGAAATATTTTCTGCAAATATCCCTTTACTTCTGTTTTCTCGAACTAAGACTTTTAGCTTTAACGATTGAGTCCATCGGGTGCGACACAAAAAACATGAATTATAGCCCTAGGTCTAATACTTAGCATCTAATGTAAAATTAAAACCGTATAACACCTCTAATACATTTGCTATGTTTGTGGGGATACTCTCATTTACTAGAAAATCCTTTTATCTCCCTTCGTCCAGTATCCATCCACACAGCTGACCCTTTCCCACAAAAAAAAGCAATCTCGCTCAATCATCCGATTGCCCCGGGCAAAAATGGCTTGTTCTGGCCCTATTATTACATTTTCCTATCTCTAAGTCCTAAGGCTGTTACCTCTCTACTGGCGAATGATTTGATCCCTGCTCTTAGAATAATTTCATTCCTTCTGCAGGAATGAGATCAATCAAATAGACATGTGATTCCGGATGTGAAAAGCCTTGGGGGAGGAAATAAATACTTGGTTGGTTGAGATAGAAACAAAGATCGATGTCATCTTTGACTGTTTACATCCATAGAGCCCCCAGAAAAAATTCTTATTCTCTTAGAAACAAATTATTCCTAAAAAGGTCACCGAACAGGAGAAAGATTGCTGCTGAAGAACTGACATTTTTAAGTTTATCAAACAGTCTTTGGTGACAAACTGTAAGAAAAGAACAACTTGTGCCAATAGTAATGAAAACTCTGAAAAATAAATTTTTAAAAAGATATGTACATCGAAGAACTAGACAAACTTTAGCATGAAAAGCAAGAAGTTGAGGGGGATATAGTCCCCTTAAAGATATATATTTTAAATTTCGTTTTATTTTATATTCACTCTTTATTTCTATTTGTAATTAATATTTTTAGGAGCGGATGTGCCATTGCATGGCATCATTGTCTCTGAAAATGAGTGACTATGTATACAGCTTTTGCGTAACTTTAAGTCGACTGCCTAATTCAAAATTTCATCTCCATAGCATTTTGGCTGCACCAAAGCCCGAAATTTATATCTTTTGACGCAAAATGCCGAAAATTGGAAGTTTTCTAAAACGAAACTTTCTTACTTAAAAATGGCACTAGACCTTGAAATTTTGTTATATAATATCAATTGCCATTGACCCTATAAAATTACCCCTGAGGGGAAAACTAGTACCCTTGATCGTTTACTTTTCATATAGAAACTTAAAGCTTCTTGTGTGTTCCCCCCTTTTAGATTATGTAAATTTTCTTACTCGTATAATCAATTTATGCAAATAATTTACAATTTCTTATCCATTAATGGATTTGGTAGGTAACTTCACTGAATTTTGCAAATTTAAATTACCTTTTAATTTAAATTTAAATTTACCAAATTAATTACCAAAAATTACCAAATTAATTACCAAATTACCAAATTAATTTAAATTACCAAATTAATTTAAATTTAAATTTAAATTGCAAATTAAATTTAAAAGAAGCTTCTGTTTAAGTTCACATTTTTAACAGAGTTTCGCTCGCAGAATTTCAATTACTATTGACTTGGTTTCCCTTAACATACAATTTTTCACATCTGAAAGTTTAATAGTAAAATATTCCATCAGCAACCTTCCATATCTACCAAGAGATTATTTTTGTCCTCTTTCAGAACAACCAACTTATTTACCTTCCTAGTGTAAATTTGGTATACAATTTGACCCTCTCTGGGGTAGAACACTTTAAACTTAACCTTCAACATTAGGTGGCACCCGTACCTCCAGTGGCAAACACGATGTAGCCCCCCAACCAGAAGTCAGGTTTCCTGCTGCCACGATATCCTTCATTCCGGTTGAATTAATTTTACGCAAAACTCTAAGGTGGAGTCTAGTGCATCGTAATTCATGGTCTTCTTTGGCTGTGAATTCCTGAAGGTTGCAAATTTTAAGTGACTTTTGGGAGTCTATAGTTGTTTTAAGTAATCTTAAGAACTCCAAGTTATTTCGAACTCGAACAATTGCATAAGGTAATAAGATAATTTTGGGAGTTTTTTAATATATTAACTAAAACTTACTCTACCCATTTGTTCCAAAAATCTTTAAATAAAATATTGAAGTTGAATTTAATTGGCAAAACACTGTCAAGAAGCCTTTACTTTGTTTTCAAAATTTGCATTTGACCTTCAAAGTCTAAAAGTTCAAACGGTTTATTTAACCATATATTTCATCAGATTTATCATTTACTGCTAATTTCAAAACAATAGCGCCAGAGAAAAACGTCATCTTGGGAACCTTTCTATTTGCATTAGACAGAGACATGAAAGGATTAAAAATTCGGAAAACTTTTAAGAGAAGAAACTCTGTCAATATTCAAGCAAGAAGTTAGAAAAAACTAAGCTTCTTTTTTATTGCTAAAATAGTTAAGTGCTCTGTTGTAAAGCAAATGACCCTTCATTTGTCAATATTTAACAATGATTCTTCTTCCCCATGTGGCCTTTCACAATCCATCACTTACTTCTATTTGACAAGTCAAACAATGCACTTGCCCGAATAAAAATACATTTCTTGCAAAACCAAATCGCAGATGTTTATAAACTGATTAAATAAAAAAAAAATTTTCAACTGAAAGTAAAGAGCAACATTAAACCTGAAACAAACAGAAATTATTACGTATATAAGGGGGGTTGCACCCTCCTCAATTCCTCTATATTTGTGCTAGAGTTTGACTTTTTGCTCCAATTACTTAAGAATGACTCCTGAAACACAAAAGCCGTTTCATTCGATTGATATGCTTTTTTAAAAGTTCTAAAAAAAACTTTAGCGTAAAGAGCTACATTGAGGAGGTGACAACACCCCTAATATATGTAATGATTTCTGTTCGTTTCAAGTTTTCATACTGCTCCTTATTTTCATGGGCAGCGCAATAGCGCTGCCTAACTAAAGAGCGAGGTGGGCACAATGTATTATTTATTTATTTGTATTTTTTTGGTTTTAGACCACGGCACTTCTTATAGAAGGAGTTGTCGTAGAAACTTCAAAAGGGGCTCATTTGATTGAAAATTAAGAGGGCTAGTGCCCCTTTTAATAATCAAAATCATTGGAGGGCAACCATCCCCCCCAGGCCAATCATGTAGTTTTTTATTTTGGCTCATCGTACATGAATAATTAAAACAAAATTTGTATATTCATTTTACTTTTATTTGGTTAAATGGCTCTCTCGAAAGTTGTTTAATTTTATTTACGAACGTTTTTACTAGTAGTAAATATACGTAACTTACGAATTAACTTACGTAACGAACTTCTATATTCATATATTTTTAATACATATATTAGGGGGTTTGTCTACTAGTAGAGATGGGGGTGCCAGTCGTGACCCCACCACGTTGTTTATGGTTTTCTCAGTGAGAATGAAAAAACAGGAATTTTCTCACTTGAAAAAACAGGAATTTTCTCACATTTATGTCTGTTTTCATGGATGGTTATGGATTATTTATGGTTTTTGTCAATGAGAATTTGAAAAAACAGGAATTTTGTCACATTTATGTCTGTTTTTATGGTTTTTGTCAGTGAGAATTTGAAAAACAGGAAATTTCTCACATTTTTGTATGTTTTTATGGTTTTTGTCAGTGAGAATTTGAAAAAACAGGAACTTTCTCACTGAGAAAACCATAAACCACGTGGTGCTGTCACGAGTCAGAACACCTGTGCTGTCGACCTCAATTCACCTATCGTGAATCAATAATTCCCCTTAGAAACAATAAATTAATTTCCCCTTTCTTGACAGATCAATCAATCAATGACATCATCTGTCAGACTTTAAGAATTTCCGCCTAGAAACGATTCTCCAGGAATAGATCCAAATCATTAATGTCTTTGCCTCGGGAACAGTTCTTTTGGTCGAACTCCAAACGATATTAATAACCAAAGGCCATGGAAACAATTAGGCAAGAAACATCTTAACGATGAATTGTTTTAGCGCGCGAAAAGGTTTCATATTAATTTGAAATGCGTTAGCGCAGAGATGCCAAACAAAAGGAACACGCTGAATTTGCGTTTATGGATTATTTGGGCGAAACCGTTTTAGACAGGTTATGGAACTATTTCGGCGAAACACATAGAGACATTTTAAAAGAAGATTTTTGAAGAGATTTTGGAAGAGGTTTTGAGTGTGGTCATTATAATACACAAGTTTCATTTGAACAGTGTTGTGAGGTCCTCTAACCCAACCCCAAAGGGTTCCAATCCTCCTACCCCAACCCCGAAGGAAGCCCCCGGTCCTCAAAAGCCCCCCAAGCTCCCAAAGGCCCTCCACCGGTCCCCAAATGTCCCCCAGGCCCCTCAACTGTCCCCCCGGACCCTCAAAGGCCCCCCAAGCTCCCAAAGGGCCACCGGCGCCCCCAAAGGCCCACCCAGACCCCCAAAGGCCATCCCCGGGCCCCCAAAGGCCCATCAAGCTCCCAAAGGACCAACGGGGTCCCAAAGGCCCCCAGGCCCCCAACTGCCCCCCGGACCCCCAAAGGCCCTCCCTGTGCCCCAAAGGCCCTCATTGTGCCCCAAAGGCCCTCCACCGGTCTCCAAATGTTCCCCAGGCCCCCAACTGTCCCCCCGGACCCTCAAAGGCCCCCCAAGCTCCCAAAGGGCCACCGGCGCCCCCAAAGGCCCACCCAGACCCCCAAAGGACATCCCCGGGCCCTCCAAAGGCCCATCGAGCTCCCAAAGGACCAACGGGGTCCCAAAGGCCCTCCACCGGTCCCCAAATGTCCCCCAGGCCCCCAACTGCCCCCCCGGACCCCAAAAGGCCCTCCCTGTGCCCCAAAGGCCCTCCCCCGGCCCCCAAAGGTCCCCCGGACCAGAGAAGCGCCGCCGGGATAACACACACACACACACACACACACACACACACACACACACACACACACACACACACACACACACACACACACACACACACACACACACACACACACACACACACACACACACACACACACACACACACACACACACACACACACACACACACACACACACACACACACACACACACACACACACACACACACACACACACACACACACACACACACACACACACACACACACACACACACACACACACACACACACACACACACACACACACACACACACACACACACACACACACACACACACACACACACACACACACACACACACACACACACACACACACACACACACACACACACACACACACACACACACACACACACACACACACACACACACACACACACACACACACACACACACACACACACACACACACACACACACACACACACACACACACACACACACACACACACACACACACACACACACACATACATACACACACGCACATACACACACACATACATACACACACACATACACACATACATACACACACAAACACACACACACACATACACACACATACACACACAGAAACAAACATAGACACAAAAATACAAACACATACACAAACAGACATACACACAAAGACAAAAACACTCAAACACACACACACACACACACAAACACACACACAAAGGTGAGTGTTGTCTGAAACCTATGATTTGGGATATGTAATTTGCTATTTCCGACTTTTCATAACCGGATTTCTTAGTCTATCGTAGGTGTGTGGTGTCTGAAACCTATGATTTGGGAGGGTTGGGTTGCTATTTTTTGACTTTTCTGAGCAGGATTTCTTAGCCATTCGTAGGTGTGTGTTGACTGAAACCTATGATTTGGGATGGTTAATTTACTATTTTTGACTTTTCTGAGCTAGATTTCTTAGCCTTTCATAGGTGTGTCCTTTCAGAAAATTATGATTTGAGAGATATAGTTTGCTTTTTGGACTTTTCAGAGCTAGGATTCTTAGTCACTCATAGGTGTTTGTTGTCTGAAACTTCGAGTTTGGGATGAGTAGTTGGCTATTTCAGACTTTTCTGAGCTAAGGTTTCTTAGTATTTCGTAGGTGAATGCTGTCTGAAACTTATGATTTGGGATATGTAAATTACTATTTCGGGCTTTTCTGAGTTAGATTTCTTAGTCTTTCATAGGCGCGTGATGTCTGAAACCTATGATTTGGGCTATGTAATTTCCTTTTGTGACTTTTCATAACCGGATTTTTTAGTCTTTCGTAGGTGTGTGGTGTCTGAAACCTATGATTTGGGATGTGTGGGTTGCTATTTTTTTACTTTTCTGAGCAGGATTTCTTAGCCATTCGTAGGTGTGTGTTGACTGAAACCTATGATATGGGATGGTTAATTTGCTATTTTTGACTTTTCTGAGCTAGATTTCTTAGCCTTTCATAGGTGTGTCCTTTTAGAAAATTATGATTTGGGAGGCATAGTTTGCTTTTTGGACTTTTCATAGCTAGGATTCTTAGTCACTCATAGGTGTTTGTTGTCTGAAACTTCGAGTTTGGGATGAGTAGTTGGCTATTTCAGACTTTTCTGAGCTAAGGTTTCTTAGTATTTCGTAGGTGAATGCTGTCTGAAACTTATGATATGGGATATTTAAATTCCTTTTTCGGGATTTTCTGAGTTGGTTTTCTTAGTCTTTCATAGGTGTGTGATGTCTGAAACCTATGATTTGGGATGTGTAGTTTGCTATTTTCGACTTTTCTGAGCTAGGTTTCTTAGCCTTTCATAGGTATGTGTTGTCAGAAAATTATGATTTGGGATGTGTAGTTTGCTATTTCAGGCTTTTTCTGAGCTAAGGTTTTCTAGTATTTCGTAGGTGAATGTTGTCTGAAACCTATAGTTTGGGATGAGTAGTTTGCTATTTTTGACTTTTCTGAGCTAGGTTTCTTAGTCTTTCGTTGGTGTGTGTTGACTGAAACCTATAATTTGGGATACGTAGTTTGCTATTTTTGACTTTTCTGAGCTGGATTTATTAGCCTTTCCTAGGTGTGTGTTGACTGAAACCTATGATTGGGATGAGTGGTTTGCTATTTTTGTCTTTTCTGAGCTAGATTTCTTATCCGTTAATAGGTGTGTGTTGTCTGAAACTTATGATTTTGGATGTGTAGTTTGCTAGTTTAAATTTTAATATCTATTATTATTAGTAAGTCAAAGGCGTTTGTTGTCTGAAACTTCTAGTTTGGGATGAGTAGTTTCGCTATTTCAGGCTTTTCTGAGCTAAGGTTTCTTAGTCTTTCATAGGTGAATGATGTCTGAAACCTATGATTTGGGATATGTAAATTACTATTTCGGGCTTTTCTGAGTGGGATTTCTTAGTCTTTCATAGGTGTGTGTTGTCTGAAACCTATGATTTGGGATGGGTGGATTGCTACTTTTGACTTTTCTGAGCGGAATTTTTTAGCCTTTCATAGATATTTGTTGTCTGAAACCTATAGTTTGGGATGACTAGTTTGCTATTTTTGACTTTTCTGAGCTAGGTTTCTTTGCCGTTCTTAGGTGAGTGTTGTCTGAAACCTAGGATTTGGGATATGTAAATTACTATTTCGGGCTTTTCTAAGCTAGATTTCGTAGTCTTTCATAGGTATGTGTTGTCTGAAACCTATGATTTGGGATGTGTGGGTTGCTATTTTTTGACTTTTCCGAGCTGGATTTCTTAGCCGTTCATAGATGAGTGCTGTCTGAAACTTGTGATTTGAGATTGTTAATTTGCTATTTCCGGCTTTTATTAGCTAGGTTTCATAGCCTTTCATAGGTGTGTGTTGTCAGAAAATTACGATTTGGGATGTGTAGCTTGCTATTTGAACTTTTCAGAGCTAGGATTCTTAGTCCATCATTGGTGTTTGTTGTCTGAAACCGATAGTTTGGGATGACTAGTTTGCTATTTCAGGCTTGTTCATTTTGAATTTCTGTCATGAAATGCAAGAGTTGGAAAATTAGGGTCTTAGTCCACCAGCTCAGTATTAGGGTCCCAGTCCACCAGCCTGAACGGTGGAAATTCACTAGCTCAGAATTGGTGTCTTAGTCCACCAGCCTGAATGGTGGAAATCCACTAGCTCACTATTGGGGTCTCAGTCCACCAGCCTGAATGGTGGAAATTCACTATCTCAGAATTAGGGTCTTAGTCCACCAGCCCGAATGGTGGAAATTCACTATCTCAGAATTTGGGTCTTATTACACCAGAATGAATTTTTTAAATTAAAATTAGAAGACACAAAAACTTACACACACTCAAAAACTTACACACACGCTCAAAAACTTACACACACACAAAAAAACTTACACACACACACACATGAAAACTTACACACACACACCAAAACTTACACACACACGAAGAAACTTACACACACACACACACACAAACTTACACACACACACACACACAAAAACTTACACATGCACACGAAAACTAACATGCACAAAAAAACTTACATGCACACAAAAACTTACACACACACACACACACAAAAATTAAACACACACAAACAAAAGAAAACTAACACCCACACGCCAAAACAAACAAAAACACACAAAAAAACAAACACACACACACTCACACACAAACATACAAATCAACACAAAAAAAAACTAACACAAACAAGCACAAAAACTTACACACACACACACACAAACACACAAAATAACACAAACACACACGAAAAAAAAAACACACACACAAAAACTTACACACACAAAAACAAACAAACAAACAAAAACACACACACAAAAACAAACACATGCACGCGAAAACTAACAAGCACACAAAAACTTACAGGCACACAAAAACACACACACACACACACACAAAACTTACACACACAAACACACGAAAACTCACACACACACACGCCAAAACTTACACACACACAAAACTACACACACACACACACACACAAACAAAAACACTGAAAAATTAACACAAAAAAACTCACACACACACACGAAAAAACCATTACACACACACACACATGAAAAAATAATGAAAACGAAATATAGATAAATAAAACCCCCATGAAAAAAAATACACACACACAAACTAAGAAAAAAGCAAAAGCACCAATGCAAACACACACAAGAACAAATACACACACACTACAAAACTTAAACAACAACCCAAAAAAAAACACAAACAAACAACCACAAAAAAACACACACACACACACACAAACAAAAACTAACACATTCACACGAAAACTAACATTCACACAAAAACTTACATGCACACAAAAACTTACACACACACACACACACACACACACACACACACACACACACGAAAACTCACACACACATGCCAAGACACACACACACAAACACACACACACACACACACACACACAAACTTACACATGAACACAAAAAACTCACACACACACACAAAAACACACACACACACACACACACAAACTTCCACACACACACACGAAACACACACACACACCAAAACTTACACACACAAACACACACACACACACACACACACACACACACAAACTTACACACGCACACACACAAAAACTTACACACACAAAACACACACACACACACACACACACACAGACTTACACAAACACACAAAAACTTATATCCACACGCAAAGCTAGACACACAAAAACTTACACACACACAAAAACTTACACCCACACGCAAAAAATTACATGCACACAAAAACTTACATGCACACAAAAACTTACACACACGCACAAAAACTTACACACACACACAAAAAATAACACACACACACACAAAAACTTACACACACACACGAAAACTTACACAAACACACAAAAAAAAACACACACACACAAACACAAAAACACAAACAAACACACACAAACTTACACATTCACATGAAAATTTACACTCACACAAAAACTTACACACACACACACGAAAACTCACACACACACGTCAAAACTTACACACACAAAATCTTAGACACACAAAAACTTACACACACACACACACAAAACTAACACCCACACGCAAAAACTTACACACACACACACAAAAACTTACACACACAAAAATTACACACACACACACACACACAAAAACTTACACACACACTCAACAACTTACACACACACACAAAAACTTACACACACACACTAAAACATACTCACACACAAAAACTTACACAGACCCACACAAACTTACACACACACAAAAACTTACACACACTCACAAAAACTTACACACACACACACGAAAACTTATGCACACACACGAAAACTACGATATCACAGTTACATTCTCTTAATTTTTCAAATTTCATTTTGAATTTCTATCGTGAAATGCAAGAGTTGGAATATTTCAGTAGTGACTTGCTGTGCTTTACCTTCTCACAGTTACATTCTCTTGATTTTTCGAAGTTCATTTTGAATTTCTGTCATGAAATGCAAGAGTTGGAAAATTGGGGTCTTATTCCACCAGCTCAGTATTGGGGACCCAGTCCACCAGCCTGAACGGTGGAAATTCACTAGCTCAGAATTTGGGTCATAGTCCACCAGCCTGAATGGTGGAAATCCACTAGCTCAATAGTGGGGTCAAAGTCCACCAGCCTGAACGGTAGAAATTCCCTAGCTCAGAATTGGAGTCATAGTCCACCAGCCTGAATGGTGGAAATCCACTAGCTCAGAATTGGGGTCTTAGTCCACCAGCCTGAATGGTTGAAATTCACATTAGACGAGGTTACGTGCGCACACACACACAGAGAGAGACGACTAACACACAGGGACAACACACCCACAAAAAGACGACACCTAACCTATTCCGGCGAGTATGGTTAGGTTATGTTAGGCTAGATTAAGTTAGGTTGGGTTAAGTTAGGTTAGGTTAGCCCACGTACGCTTCACTTAGGTTAGCTTAGGTTAGGTGAGAGACAGGCAAAAAGTTAGGTGTATGATTAGGTTAGGTTAGGTTAGATTAAGTTAGGTTAGGTTAAGTTAGGTTAGGCTAGGTTAGCCTACGTACGCGCGCGTACGTAGGCTAACCTAGCCTAACCTAACTTAACCTAACTAACTAGCCTAACCTAACCTAATCATACACCTAACTTTTTGCCTGTCTCTCACCTAACCTAAGCTAACCTAAGTGAAGCGTATGTGGGCTAACCTAACCTAACTTAACCTAACCTAACTTAATCTAGCCTAACCTAACCTAACCATACTCACCAGAAAAGGTTAGGTGTCGTCTCTTTGTGTGTGTGTTGTCCCTGTGTGTTACTCGTCTCTCTCTGTGTGTGTGTGCGCACATAACCTCGTCTAATGTGAATTTCAACCATTCAGGCTGGTGGACAAGACCCCAATTCTGAGCTAGTGAATTTCCACCATTCAGGCTGGTGGAATATGACCCCATTTCTGAGCTAGTGAATTTCCACCGTTCAGGCTGGTGGACTGAGACCCCAATATTGAGCTAGTGGATTTCCACCATTCAGGCTGGTGGACTATGACCCCAATTCTGAGCTAATGAATTTCCACCGTTCAGGGTGGTGGACTGGATCCCCAATACTGAGCTGGTGGACTAAGACCCCAATTTTCCAACTCTTGCATTTCATGACAGAAATTCAAAATGAACTTCGAAAAATCAAGAGAATGTAACTGTGAGAAGGTAAAGCACAGCAAGTCACTACTGAAATAATCCAACTCTTGCATTTCAAGATAGAAATTCAAAATGAAATTTGAAAAATTAAGACAATGTAACTGTGATATGGTAGTTTTCGTGTGTGTGCATAAGTTTTCGTGTGTGTGTGTGTGTAAGTTTTTGTGCGTGTGTGTAAGTTTTTGTGTGTGTTTAAGTTTTTGTGCGTGTGTGCAAGTTTTGTGTGTGCGTATGTTTTCGTGTGTGTATGTAAGTTTTTGTGTGTGTGTGTGTAAGTTTTTGCGTGTGGGTGTAAGTTTTTTTGTGTGTGTGTGTGTGTGTGTGTAAGTTTTTGTGTGTGTAAGTTTTTGTGTGTGTGTGTGTGTAAGTTTTTGCGTGTGGGTGTAAGTTTTTGTGTGTGTGTGTGTGTAAGTTTTTGTGTGTCTAAGCTTCTTGTGTGTGTAAGTTTTGACGAGTGTGTGTAAGTTTTCGTGTGTGTGTGTGTAAGTTTTTGTATGGATCTTAGTTTTCGTGTGCATGTGTATGTTTTTGTGTGTGTGTGTGTGTGTGTGTGTGTGTGTGTAATTTTTTGTGTGTTTGTGTAATAGTTGTCGTTTGTTTTTATTTTTTCTTGTTTGTGTGTTTGAGTTTTTGTGTGTGTGTGTTTAAGTTTTTGTGAGTGTGTGTTAGTTTTTGTGTGTGTGTGTTTAAGTTTTTGTGTGTATGTAAGTTTTTGTGTGCATGTAAGTTTTGCGTGTGGGTGTAAGTTTTTGTGTGTGTGTGTAAGTTTTTGTGTGTCTAAGCTTTTGCGTGTGGATATAAGTTTTTGTGTGTTTGTGTAAGTTTGTTGTGTGTGTGTGTGTGTGTGTAAGTTTTTGTGTGTGTTAGTTTTTTTTGTGTGTGTGTGTGTGTTTGTTTGTGTGTGTGTGTGTGTGTGTGTGTGTGTGTAAGTTTTTGTGTGTGTAAGTTTTGGTGTGTGTGTGTGTAAGTTTTCGTGTGTGTGTGTGTGGAAGTTGTTCGTGTGTATGTGTGTGTGTGTAAGTTTTTGTGAGTGTGTGTGTGAGTTTTTTTGTGTTCATGTGTAAGTTTGTGTTTGTGTGTGTGTGTGTGTTTGTTTTTGTGTGGTTGTTTGTTTTTGCGTATGTGTGTGAGTTTTAATGTGTGTGTGTGTGTGTGTGTGTAATTTTTGTTTTAGTGTGTGTGTGTAATTTTATGTGTGAATTTTATTTTTTTTGTGAATTTTATTTTTAGTGTGAATGTGTTAGTTTTTTTGTTTGTGTGTGTGTGTGTGTAAGTTTTTGTTTGTGTGTGTGTGTGTATGTTTGTGTGTGTGTGTGTGTGTGTTTGTTTTTACGCGTGTGTGTTTGTTTTCGTGTGTGTGTGTGTAAGTGTTCGTGTGCATGTGTAAGTTTTTGTGTGTGTTTAAGTTTTGGCGTGTGTGTGTAAGTTTTCGTGTGTGTGTGTGTGAGGTTTGTGTATGTGTGTGTGTGTGTAAGGTTGTGTGGGTGTGTGTGGGTGAGTTTTTTTGTGTGTTGTTTTGTAAGTTTTTGTGTGTGTGTGTGTGTGTGTGTGTGTGTGTAAGTTTTTGTGTGTGTGTATTTTTTGGCGTGTGTGTGTGAGTTTTTTCGCGTGTGTTTGTGTGTAAGTTTTGTGTGTGTGTGTATTATGTTTTGTTCATGTATGTTTTTGCGTTCATTTTTTTTTTCTTGTTATTTTGTAAGTTTGTTTTTGTGTGTGTGTGTGTGTGTGTGTAAGTTTTTGTGTGTGTAAGTTTTGGCGTGTGTGTGTAAGTTTTCGTGTGTGTGTGTGTAAGTTTGTGTGTGTGTGTTTGTGTGTGTGTGTTTGTTTTTTTGCATGTGTGTGTGAGTTTTTTTTGTGTTCTTTTGTTAGTTTTTGTGTGTGTGTGTGTGTGTGTGTTTTTGTTTGTGTGTGTGTAAGTTTTTTTTTGTGTGTGTGAGTTTTCGTGTTTGTGTGTTTGTGTAATTTTTGTGTGTGTGTGTGTGTGTGTAAGTTTTTGTGTGCATGTAAGTTTTTGTGTGCATGTAAGTTTTAGTGTGCATGTGTAAGTTTGTGTGTGTGTGTGTGTGTGTAAGTTTTTGTGTGTGTGTGTGTGTAAGTTTCGTCGTGTGTGTGTAAGTTTCGTCGTGTGTGTGTAAGTTTTCATGTGTGTGTGTGTGTGTAAGTTTTTGTGTGTGTGTGTAAGTTTTCGTGCGTGTGTGTAAGTTTTTGTATGTGTGTAAGTTTTTGTGTCGTATAATGTGAATTTCAACCATTAAGGCTGGTGGACTAAGACCCCAATTCTGAGCTAGTGAATTTCCACCATTCGGGCTGGTGGACTAAGACCCTAATTCTGAGCAAGTGAATTTCCACCATTCAGGCTGGTGGACTGAGACCCCAATATTGAGCTAGTGGATTTCCACCATTCAGGCTGGTGGACTAAGACCCCAATTCTGAGCTAGTGAATTTCCACCGTTCAGGCTGGTGGACTGGGACCCTAATACTGAGCTGGTGGACTAAGACCCTAATTTTCCAACTCTTGCATTTCATGACAGAAATTCAAAATGAACAAGCCTGAAATAGCAAACTAGTCATCCCAAACTATTGGTTTCAGACAACAAACACCAATGATGGACTAAGAATCCTAGCTCTGAAAAGTTCAAATAGCAAACTACACATCCCAAATCGTAATTTTCTGACAACACACACCTATGAAAGGCTATGAAACCTAGCTAATAAAAGCCGGAAATAGCAAATTAACCATCTCAAATCACAAGTTTCAGACAGCACTCACCTATGAACGGCTAAGAAATCCAGCTCGGAAAAGTCAAAAAATAGCAACCCGCACATCCCAAATCATAGGTTTCAGACAACACATACCTATGAAAGACTAAGAAATCTAGCTTAGAAAAGCCCGAAATAGTAATTTACATATCCAAAATCCTAGGTTTCATACAACACTCACCTAAGAACGGCTAAGAAACCTAGCTCAGAAAAGTCAAAAATAGCAAACTACTCATCCCAAACTATATGTTTCAGACAACAATCACATAATAAAGTCTAAGAAATAAATATCATAAAATTAAAAATTAGCAATCCACACATCCCAAATCATAGGTTTCAGACAACACACACCTATGAAAGACTAAGAAATCCCACTCAGAAAAGCCCGAAATAGTAATTTACATATCCCAAATCATAGGTTTCAGACATCATTCACCTATGAAAGACTAAGAAACCTTAGCTCAGAAAAGCCTGAAATATTGAAACTACTCATCCCAAACTAGAAGTTTCAGACAACAAACGCTTATGACGGACTAAGAAACATAGCTCTGAAAAGTTCAAATAGAAAACTAGACATCCCAAATCATAAGTTTCAGACAACACACACCTATGAACGGCTAAGAAATCTAGCTCAGAAAAGACAAAAATAGCAAACCACTCATCCCAATCATAGGTTTCAATCAAAACACACCTAGGAAAGGCTAATAAATCCAGCTCAGAAAAGTCAAAAATAGCAAACTACGTATCCCAAATCATAGGTTTCAGTCAACACACACCAACGAAAGACTAAGAAACCTAGCTCAGAAAAGTCAAAAATATCAAACTACTCATCCCAAACTATAGGTTTCAGACAACATTCACCTACGAAATACTAGAAAACCTTAGCTCAGAAAAGCCTGAAATAGCAAACTACACATCCCAAATCATAATTTTCTGACAACACATACCTATGAAAGGCTAAGAAACCTAGCTCAGAAAAGTCGAAAATAGCAAACTACACATCCCAAATCATAGGTTTCAGACATCACACACCTATGAAAGACTAAGAAATCCAACTCAGAAAAGCCCGAAATAGTAATTTACATATCCCAAATCATAAGTTTCAGACAGCATTCACCTACGAAATACTAAGAAACCTTAGCTCAGAAAAGTCTGAAATAGCCAACTACTCATCCCAAACTCGAAGTTTCAGACAACAAACACCTATGAGTGACTAAGAATCCTAGCTATGAAAAGTCCAAAAAGCAAACTATACCTCCCAAATCATAATTTTCTGAAAGGACACACCTATGAAAGGCTAAGAAATCTAGCTCAGAAAAGTCAAAAATAGCAAATTAACCATCCCAAATCATAGGTTTCAGTCAACACACACCTACGAATGGCTAAGAAATCCTGCTCAGAAAAGTCAAAAAATAGCAACCCACACATCCCAAATCATAGGTTTCAGACACCACACACCTACGAAAGACTAAGAAATCCGGTTTTGAAAAGTCAGAAAAGGAAATTACATAGCCCAAATCACAGGTTTCAGACATCACGCGCCTAAGAACGGCTAAGAAATCTAACTCAGAAAAGCCCGAAATAGTAATTTACATATCCCAAATCATAAGTTTCAGACAGCATTCACCTACGAAATACTAAGAAACCTTAGCTCAGAAAAGTCTGAAATAGCCAACTACTCATCCCAAACTCGAAGTTTCAGACAACAAACACCTATGAGTGACTAAGAATCCTA
>NC_142795.1:4154182-4221592 GCF_049724085.1 Artemia sp. Qi Xiang Cuo | reverse complement strand
GGGCTGTGGATGTCTGCTGACCACGTGCCTCTGGATATGGGGTTTTCCCTAACTAAACGCTCCATGTTAATGGGCAGCCTCAACCTTATAAGGTGGGTGGAGCCCACCCCAGGGACTTTCAGTATCTTGGCAAGTCCTAGCTCTAATTATATCCCAGGCCTAGAGACAGTTGGGTCTGCAACCCTCCACCCAAAAATTTTATAGCAACAAAAAACGATTATACAGCCTAGGATGACCTACCCACCCTTTACCGTCCACGACCTAAGAATGTCCCTGGACCGATTATGGACCATTGAATGAACCTCATTGACCAGGGTGGAATACGCCTCGCCAGCTGGAACGTACTCACACTCAACTTTCCTGGAGCTAAATCAATGCTTGCCTTTGAGCTAAAACGCTCCAATATAGCTGTGGCTGGCCTTACGGAAACCCGCCTTGTCGGAACAGAGTCCAAGGATATTGGTGAAGGATATCACCTGATCTGGTCTGGTGACCCAAAAGCAAGACAAATGGTGTAGGGCTCGTGCTAAACGCCAGAGCCAAAAGATGCCTTCTCTCCTATAAAAAAACTTAAGATAGAATACTGATAGCTCAGCTCCAGCACAACCATGGAAAGTGGACAATTATTGTATGCTATGCTCCCAACAATCCTAGCCCTGCGTAAGTGAAGGATCGGTTCTATGCGGAGCTCTCAGCGACCCTGTCTAGAGTCCCACCCCACGACATCGTCACTCTTCTGGGAGACCTTAAAGCGACGGTAAATGACAGGGGGGGCGTGTGGAGAAGTGTTCTCGGCCATGTGACTCCAGATTCACTGAATGACAACGGACAAAGACTCCTCCAGCTCTGCAATATGCATAATCTGGTTATTTCAAAAACGCTCTTTCAGAGACGAGATATACACAAATACACTTGGTATAGTAATGACGGCCAGACAAAGAAGATGATCGATTATGTTATGATCTTGGGTCGCTGGCGCTCGTCGATAACAAATTGCCGGACTTATAGGTCGGCCGAGCTTGAAACACAGACCATAGGATGGTAGTCGCCACACTCAGGCTACGCCTGAGAGCACAAGGACAAGAAAGACGGCCTCCCAAGCTCGATCTAAGTAGTCTGGCTACATCTCAGATGCAACAGAAGTATGCTCTCAGTATCTCTAACCGGTTTAGCTGCCTCCAAGTTCTGGACGACCCTGAAGTAGCCTGGAAGTCTTTCAAAGATAACATACTCGATTCTGCTGGCAGTACCATTGGCCACAGCAGACACAAGAATAAACCCTGGATATCCCAGGAGACTCTGTCTGTAATCGAGCTGCGCCGGAAGGCCCGTTTAGCAAAGAATATGCCAGAGTAAAGACGACTCAATGGCCTGCGCACTAGCCTACTGCACAGTGATAGGAAGACCTTTGTCGACAAGAAAACCAGCGATCTTGAAGATGCCTCGAGAAAAGGAGAAACCTGCTCCCTCTACAAACACCTCCGCGAGCTGACGGAAGGGAAGACTTCCACCGTGAGTCGTGTTTTTTCTGCTGACGGAAGCATGCCGGATGACGATGCAGGCCAACTCTCTACCTGGAGCAGTCACTTGTCAACGCTTCTGAATGCCGAGGCAGTTGCTCATCCCGACCCTGATCTGATTGAAGCAGCAATGACCACACCCGAGGCTACTTCCTACCTCGTATCGCAACCGTTTACTACCTTTGAGATCCAAAATGTTGTAAAACGGTTAAATAATAATCGAGCCCCCAGCGTCTGTGGTATTTCTGCAGAACTCCTCAAGTACGGGGGTGCAGCGATGATTCTGTGGCTCCAGATAATCTTCTCAGCTGTATGGACGACGGAAAGTATACCGAATGACTGGCGTGCTGGCATCATATTGCCGCTCTGGAAACGTAAGGGCAGCCGTCAAATCTGCTCCAACTATCGTGGGATCACGCTTCTCTCCGTTCCTGGTAAACTCTTCGCCATGTCACTCCTGGACAGGTGTTCCACCTTTTGCGTAGAAAGAGAAGAGTCCAGCAAGCCGGATTCATGCCCGGCAGGTCGACGACGGAGCAAATGTTTAGTATGCGCCAGTTGATCGAGAAGACGCGAGAGTTCCACCAAAAAGCGTACATCGCATTCGTGGACTCTAAGGCTGCCTTCGATTCTGTTGATCGCCGTTCCCTTTGTCTGATACTAAGAACTACGGGTCTACCCAAGAAATATTGCTCACTCTTTGAAAAGCTGTATGAGGATACGGAAAGCTGCTTGCAAGTCAATAGAAGACGCAGTCCCACATTCCCGGTGAAGACTGGCGTCCGCCAAGGTTGTGCCGCCGCTCCCGAGCTTTTCAACTGCGTCATAGACCATGTTATGGCCAGCACGATGAATCGCCTTCAATTCGGTCTTCAGTTCGGAGACCGGGTACTCTCTGATACTGACTTCGCCAACGACATAGCGCTAGTTGCGAGCACCGTCGATAAGATGACCAAAGCTTTCCAGGTGCTCTCAAAAGAAGCCTCGAAAGTTGGACTGAAGATCAGCTGGCAGAAAACCAAAGTTATGCTCCTTGAGCCCCCCACGTCTCGTTCTACCGTAAAGGAAGTCAACATGGGAAGCAACCGACTAGATGTGGTTGAAGATTTCACTTACCTGGGATTTATTCTGTCGAATGATGGCTTGATCACAAAAGAGCTTACATCTTGAATTGCCAAAGCTTCAGCACTTGTTGGGAGGCTTAGCAGCATCTGGCGAAAGCCAAACATAAGCCGATTTACCAAAATGCGCATCTACAATGCGTCAGTCAGCACCGTCCTGCTGTATGGAGCGGAGACGTGGCCAGCTGCCAAATCTATCCTCAGCGCCGTCGATGTCGCTCAGACGAAACATTTCCGAAGAATCGAAAGACTTCACTGGACTGACCTCGTTAGCAACCAGACTCTCCCATCACGTACGGCTCAAACTCCTTTCTCAACGCAGCTTGCCCAGCGTACTGTTCGGTGGTACGGCCACCTCCTTCGCATGCCACGCGACGCCCACGCACGGGTCGTATTTGACTTCGATCCCAACCTACACGGAAGGAAACAACCCAGAGGACGCCCACGCACTAGGTGGAAAGACAAAGCCGATGAATACCTCACACAAGCCAACATCCCAGTGGAAGAACCTACAAGCCTGGCAAGTGATAGGTCAACCTGGAGGCACCTAGTCTCATCGATCTCTACGCTGAACCCTCGGCAGGAGCATTAAGTCAAGTAAGTCAAGCCACCCCTTCAGGGGTAGGAGAATTAATGTCAATAGACATTTGGGAGATAGGAGGAAGTTTGCCATTTTCCAGGGAAGGAAACAGGTGTGTACTAACAGTAGTTGACCATTTCAACTCATATTTATACGCTTTTCCAATTAAAGACGAAAAGACAAAAACCCTTGCGAAAGTTTTAGTCAACCGCCTATTTTTGGAACACGGGATATTTAATAGAATTTTACTTAGTGACAACGGGCCATTTTTTAGAGCCAAATTATTAGACTTAACTACGGAATTTTTGGGGGTTAAGCGATGGTTTACCTTGTCTTATATGGCCTCCACTAATGGAAAAGTTGAACACAAACATAGGGAATTAGCTTATATAATGGGGATACACGCACCAGTGGAGAATGAAAATTGGGATGAACACCAACCATTCGTAGTCTTTGCAGTAAATACGGCTTTTTCACGTTCTTTAAAAGAAACACTATTTTTTTACAACATCAAAGAGATCCCAGAATTTGTTTAGATGAAATACAAAACGATAGAATATATTACAGCCTAGACCAATATAAGTAAGAAATGGTGATGCGAATGAAAAAATCTATGGAACAGGTTAAAGACATTTTTGAAGACGAGAAAACAGAACAAAAAGGAAAATGTAACAGAACAAGCAAAAATAAAACAAATTATTGTTTAGCATATTTGGTCTATGTATACAAAACCCATCTAGAAGGGACAAAAAAGTTAAAACCGAAATGGGACGGGCCCTACAGGATTGTAAAAATTCTACCAAATAAATAACTTATGTTCTAAAACATCAGTATAATGAAAAGGAAGAAGTAATACACCATAATAGAATGAAAAAAAGAATTTTTTTCAAAACCGTAGAAATCAGAGCCTATTCCTTCAGACGAATAAATAGAGGAAACAATTTCACCAGTACATATCAAAAGACCATATGAATTTTATGACCTTTTTAACGACCGTAACAGTTGGGAGGAGTGGAAGGAGTATTTAGCCCAGTATTGGCTACAAACTCTCCACAACAAACAAGAGAAAAAGGGAAATATTTGATGCTCATCGGAAACTAGCGATGAAAGCAATAAAGAAGAGCCTCAAACACAACCTAATAGTTTAAAACGTGATAAACCAAACAGTAAATCCAAAGAGGAAGCATAATTGGAAGGAACCAATGCATTACATTAGACTCATACATTCATACATTCATACATTAGACTCACCTACAGTCTTAACACAAAAATGGCTTTTAGAACAAACGCCATCTACCAGACGCGAGCTAACAGAATGTGACACCGATAATTCTTCTACAGAAACAGATATAACTAAACCTGGGCCATCGTTAAGAAAAACCTCCTTAAGAGAGAGATTATGGAGAAAAGTAAAGAACCAGAAGGACAAAAACAAGTTCCTTCTTCAGCAGCACAAGTAGCTAAATCACTTAGGAAAAAGGCCAAACGTCATGAGAAACAAAGATTAAAGACATTTGACGAGGCACCAAAACCGCGCTCGAATTAAGAACCTTGTGAATCACACTATAGAGACCACGGAAAAACTTGCAAATATTATAAAGAAGAGAAACAAAAATTTGGAATCCAAAATTCAGACCAGGAAACGGAGAAAGGGAGAACAAGCGTACCTCCCAGCCGATTAATATTTGAATAAAATAATAATAAGGGAAACAATAAAATAAAATAAAACGAGTAAAGAGCCTCTAAAGAAATATCTATATTTTGATAACGTCAAAATTTTCTTCATAATATATCAAATAAATACGGTCTGATAGTAGAAATCAAATAGAGTGAAAACAATAGTCCTTTATATCCCAATTAGTCTACACATAGATTGTGCCTAGAAAGCCAACACAAACCTTATCATGGGAACAATTACACAGGGCGTTAATAGGTGACTCGTAACTTTTAATGGGTCTATTGAAACTAATTGAATTATACATATTTAGAATCAGCATTAAAAGGCAATTCTTTTGATATGCATTTTGAAAAAATTATTTTGGGGGTAATTTAAAAAAAAAAGAAGGAGGGTAGTCTACTGAAATAGGGTCATTGGAAACTAGCAAATTTTGAGTTGAGCTCAATCACTGCTGGTCTCTCGTTGTTAAGTAAATGCGAAGCATCTACTGACCTTTGACTCTCTGAGGTGGCACTTTCAGTCGAATTTGAAAAAAAAATTGTTTTTGAAGAATTTTAAAATAATTATAATGGGAAAGACAGCAAGAGTTTACATTAGGTGCGCGCTACATGTATAATCTAGCTGTAATCTTATTATAAATAATAGAAGATAACAAATGAATACTTACCAAACAAGGACAGAAACACCATTAACACATAATCAGGGTGAGGAAATTGCAGGTGAAAGACACCAATGACAGGACCGTTTGCATTTAAAAACGAAAACTGCCAAACGTATGGTCATTGGGGGGGGGGATCCACCAAGCAAACCAAATATATATCAGAAATAAAGGTCAAACTAAAGAGGTTTTGGGCTGAATGTTCGAGTAAGATCATTGGACATGATAAAAAAAATAAATAGCATGTTCGAACAATCCCACCCGGGCACTAAAACCCATAAACCTTTATAACAGGGAAATAGTCAAAACTATCACGAAAGGAACAAATTGCACTCAATGACTATATAAAACTAGGGCGAAAATTAAACTGCGGATCAATACCAGACGCAAATAATATAAGAGATTATAGGGAAACCGCAGTGGGCACTGATAACCCCTTTCGCTAAACAAAATTTGGCACGAACTAGGCATTATTTTTTTGTGAAGTACCATAGACACAGAATATGTGATTGCGATGAAAGCCACAAAATTTTGCGGAAATCAGTATATCGTAAAAATTACATTTTTATGAAGAAATGAGGGCTAGAAAATGCGGCGCAAAAACTTAGCTATAATTGTTCTAAGAAATCAGCTGAAAAATGCAGTACTTTTCTAACACAAACACTTTCGGACGAAGAAATTTAAATAATTTTAAAAAAAGAAAAAAAATAGAGGTAATTATAATATAGTAATTATACCTGAATAAATAAATTTCTAGGGCATGATGCACGAATTCTCAAAACCAATAAGAGACAAAGAGGGTTTAAACAAGTTCATTAATGCCAGTAAACGCCACGCCATAGTGACAGAAGACTTTTCAAATTCATGTATGTTAACCGTGTTAATACAAATCCTCTCAGAGGTAAGAAAATATCTTAATATCAGATTTTTGCAAAAATCAAAGGGGGTGGTAGAAACTAACACTTAAATAACGAAAGAAAACAAGGAATTGTTTCAAGTTTTAAAAGAAGAAGCAGATTCAAAGAAACTTATAGAGGTGTTTCAAAAAAGTAATATAAAATGGATACTCAGACTTTCAAATCACTCCTGTGAAGTGATACACAGTCTGGATCCGTTAATGAAAACAGTATACAAAGATAACGGGAAAATAGTAACCAATGAATTATCAGGGCTACGAACTTATTTTCCAAACTTTGGTTTAAAACCCCTTATATGCTGGGGAGCCCTATAAAGCGTAAGACAGCATATTGCGGGAAAAAAATTAAAAAATAAATAAACAGCCTTTACAAGAAAACGGAGGGACATAGGGTAATATCAATTCTTTTTTTATAGACAATGTGGAATTTTTACTGGTGGGCTATTTTATCGCTATTATTTCTGAGAAAAACTGCTAAGATGATGACAAAAACAAAATTAGAGGGCAAGAAAATACAAGTGGTTGATGGAGAAATTGTAATGCAAATACGCCAGGTCAGAATTGTAAAAAATTACTGGCAACTCCTATTTGAAATAGACTTGGAACATTTACAAGTGATGCTAGATACCATAAGGTTAAAAAAGGACGCTTATCAGCTGATAATCAAAGCCCTTTTTTTGAAAACCAGTAACCGAGAAGAAAAAATAATTTTACCAAAAACCAGATATGAAAGGATTGCAAATATATCCCATAGCTTCGAGCAATCGGTGCTTGCAAAATTGTGCACAATAAACAGAAAAGTAGAAGCTATAATGCATGTGACGAAACACCGGACTAATGTTAATGTTCAATCACTAATAGAAGAACAAAATAAAACAAATATAGCTTTCGAAAATATACACAAATATTATTTGGAAATAATACATGCGAATATCCCGGAAGAAGAAAAGAAAAAAATATCGAGCAAAACATATTTTCATATTGAAAAGGAAAAAAAATCGTTATGGCTAGCACAGAATGAAAAAATATCCAGTTTAAATTGGACTCTAGGGGAAATGTACAATATATTCAGTGGAATAGAAAATTTACTGATTAATGAAAGTAAAGAAGATAAGCCACTATATGGAGAATATTTAGCGGCAAGCATGATAGAGCTAATGACACATCTACAAATTTTAAGTGACTATGAAATAGAAGTTCAAAGAGCATTAGGGTTATTAAAGTTAGGACAGATTCCGAAACTTCTGTTGCCTCCAAAGGAGCTAAAAGAGATCTTACAAAGCATACAGTATATTGTATTAAAGGAAGGGTACCAGGAATTACCTTCGGAGTTAGAACCGATTGACTCGTCGAGCTGGCGTGCTAAGTTATTAAAGGCATCTTATTTTCTGTTAGCGGGAAACCTCCGAATAAACGTAAAAATACCCCTGGTTCAGAAAAAGAGCTTATTTACAATGTATCAAGCTTTTCCTATCGCAACAGGGGGCCCACAAGGGGTAATAATCACCGTGACATCAACTTCAGCCTATGTACTAGTAGAAAACAAAGAGAAAGGATAATTTCTCTTGAAAAAATTTGGGTCATGGACGTTTTAGAAAATGGTATTTTTAAATTAGAACTGACCAAAAAAGGACAAAAAAGGACAAAAAATGGGAATAGTTTAAATTACTGGGAAAACACAATCCTAGAAAATCGACCAGGCATTCAGAAAATATGCCATTGGGAAGTCTCTAAACCTTCAGAAACAACTGAAGAAATTATAAAAATAAACTTATCCGAAGTATTGGTTTCAAATAATGTTACGCTAGATGGAACTTGTGTTCAAGACAGATAAATACCAAATTTTCCACTAATTATATCGACAACATCAGAATGTAATCTATGACACAAAGATACAAATTTCATTCTTAAAAGAGAAAACCAATAAATAATGCTGACAAGTCCGGCGCCCCCTTCATGGCAATTTCCCTTCCCCCATGAAAACTTCCTTCATGGACAGATCCTCCAAAATAAAATCAAAGGAAGGCAAAGAAAGAAAGGCAAAGATCAGAGGAAAACGTCAGTAAATTAACTCAATTAAAAATTAAAACAATTTTACCAGGTAAATTAGAAGTTTTTTTGAAAAAAAGGTAGTAAGCATCTAATAGAAAATTGGAAAAGAATTTTAAAGAACCAATTAGTTGGGCCCAAATGCTGAAAGATATAAAACAAGAACAAGAAATAGCATTTAGTCAAGCAGAAGTTAACCTGAAAGTAATAAGGGATGAAAGCATTGAATTCAATGAATTATTTTTGTAGGGTGTATAATGGGCACAGTATGTGTAAGTTTATTTACACTTATGACAGTTTGGATTATTTATCAAAAGAATAAAATACAAGGTGTCAAGCAAGAAGTAACTGAATTACAAACGAATTGACGATAACGCCAAGACAATTACAAATGATCCAAGAATATGCAGAATGCGCAGGAATTGCGTGCTAATTCGCAACACGTTCAAAATTCTTTTTTTTGGTGTTTATATATGCTCTATGTAAGGAATATTTATTACAGATGAGAATTTGGACAATAATTTGCGTTTTTAAGATTCTCCAGCTTATTACGGCCAAATTAGGGTCGTAAAAGCAGTATCGTTTCGCATGATGAATACCATCAAGCCAATGGAGGGCTACTAGAAAATTGCCATCAGGATTGATGCTTCAGCCTTAAGTAACCTCCAGAACCAAATAACGGTAGTTGCAAATAATCTGGAAATGACAAAAACAGAATTAGAAAAAACTTTTGACCCATCTCCATTCACACCCCCTCAGGTAATAGAAAAAAAAACGAAAGTATCATTATTTCAAACTCAGGCAACTTTTTTGTTCAATGTACTGAACAACCAGATCAATGGGGTTCTAGAAGATATAAAGAGAATGTTAATTACGCTGCAAAAACAAAATAAAAAGGAGCCAAACAATATATTGACCAGACAGAAAAGAAGCTTAATCGGTATTGTAGGGGAAATCTCAGAGCATATATTCGGTACGCTATCTGAGAGAACGTGGAAGGAAGCAGAAAAACGAATAGGGAAATTTAAAGTAACAAATCAAAATATTCTACACTTGGTAGACAAACAACTAACAATCTTAAATTATCACGAAACAAGAATATCAAAAATCGAGGAAAAAGTTAATCAGACGATCAATACTCTTTCCATTTTTAAACAGGAGATAACCAATGTAGTATTTATAACTCTAAAACGAATAATAGGAAATCAAAGTGAAATCATAGAAGATATAAATCTTCAGATGGCTCTGCAGTTATTATCTAGTGCCATCATGGATATATCCCATGAATTTAATCAATTGGAGTTAGAGTTTCTAACCCTTTTGACATAAAATTCACCTGCACGACTTCTAAACCCAGGTAAATTAATAAAAGTACTCAAAGCCATAGAAAGCCATTTGCCTTATCAATTGAGACTAGGACTAGAACCAAATTTTAAGAATATTCTATACTTTTATAGCATGGCGGAAAACTATTTACAAATTGAGCAAGGGGAGTTATGGATATCTTTAAAGGTACCTCTAGTTAAAAATGAAGAATACGCAGTGTTCCAAATAAATGTTTTCCCTACAAAGTTGACGAATACCACAAGTTGGATTAGGATAAATAATTTGCCACCATATATAGTCATTTCCAACTTAAAATATAGGATACTAGAGCAACAAGAAATATTTAAATTTCAAAATGATAAACTACCCTTTTGAAATTTAGGGACTATATCACATCTACGCGCAAGAAAAGTCTATGCTATTAAAATTTGGGAGGAGATGGATCCCTTAAGTCCCCTTCAAAAAGAATGCAATGTTGATATAGTGAGCAAAGTTAATCTTGAACTTTGGAAAAAAATAAGTAAATATGATTTCATATTCAGCTTTCTTAAACCCTAAATGGCGCAGTTGAGATGCAAAAATTCTTCAGGGTTTAAGAACGCAAGAGATACGCGAATAGTAAGGATGGGCCTGATTAATATCCCCCCATCATGTCGTTTAACGACAAAAGAGACAATTTTATCATCTCCAATTGTGGAAATTACGGAGATAAATATGAACAAACGGAGTGTAAAACCTATACCCAACATAAATCTTTTTAAAGCCACATTTTTGGAACAAGATAATGAAAAAATTAAAAAATTACAAAAGATGATAAAGAACTTAACTTATATCTCCAAATCAGAAAACATAAAAGGAAAAACACCCAGATTTTTGACAATCTTGGAATACCGAAATAAGAATCCGGAAATGCATTATCCCATTTTGCCAATGGAAATTGGAGGATCCACTTGTGGTAAAGGTTTACTAGCCTCAACATTGGGATTTTTCATAACTATTATCGTGGTTCTGAGATTGATTATATGTTGTTTTAAATATTGGTATTATAAGAAACATCAAACCCTTGGAAGAAAGGACGTTAGAACCCCTGTCTACACAAAACAAAAATCTATTGCAAAGAAACTAAATTAAAAAAAATATATATCTAAAACCGCAGACATTACGATTGGCACTATGAGTTCATAAATATGAAAGTAAAAGGGAAATTTATAATAGATACTGAAGCGAATTTTGTTACTATGTCAGAAATAATACTTGTTATTTTAAATAAATTAGTAATTTGAGTGTTTTACTAATCAAAAAAGAGGTATACCACTTTTTAGGGTTGCTTTGCGAGAAATCGACTTAAAAAAAAAATGCTTTGTGCTTTAAAGTAACTTCTAAAACTTTAACCAAATATATTTTTTGTATAAATGTTGTTCTAAGTTTTGTTACTTAACAATACTTGTGTAATTTTATTACACAATGCTTGTGTATATGCTGTGTTTTTATTTACTTTAAGTTTTAGCTAGTGATTTAATGTTATATGTAAATGTTTGACTTCGAGTCAACGCCTAAATATTTTTATTGTGAAATAATCCGTTAAGCACTAAGTTTAAAAAGAATAATTCAGCAAGAAACATAAGGTTTCGATTTAAGCGGAATATTATCTTTGGAGTAATTAAAAGTAGAGAAAAGTAATTGAAAGTAATTAAACTTTACAAAATTGAGTGTTACTTTTTTACTATATATAGGTAACAAATTATGCTTTATGTGTATTCTAATGTAAATATTTATTTTAGATACAGCCTTAGTTTTTTTTTGGAAATCAAATTTTTCGTAACATCCTTTCGGGTCCATTTTTGACGCATCATTTTTTGACGCACTTTTGGAAAGTAACAAATTTTGAAGCCACTTCAAATGTATCCTGATACTAACATCTCATACCATTAGAAACCAAACCATACCTGATCCATTGATATTTTGGAAACTGTATGCAGTATTACTAACTTTGCTAACAGTTCATCGTAAAGTGAGATAAAAATCAGAACTTAATTTAGGCCTAAAGAATGTGCTATAGAGCCCAAATGCTTTATATTACTGAAATTTGTGAAAATGCTTTGTGCTGGAAATATATGTGCAAATTTAAAAACCAAAATTGTTATGTGTAATTTATCCAAGGCATTTTTAGACCTGAAAAATAAACGGTATATCAACCACATCACACAGATAAATTAAATTATTAATGGAAATCAAATTTTAACTCAGATAATTCATAAACGTTTCTAATATAACTTGAAATCTAATTTAAGCAGAACCACTAATATAAGGCTTAAGCCGCTTGGGGTCAAGCTAAAACAGAAGATCCATATGAAAAGGGTAAAAAGAGTATTTTCCAGTCCTAGAGACAGAGAAAAAGAGAAACAAGGATGAATTCCAAAATTGAAATCCCTGACAAAAAAAGAACGTGACCTATATTTGACCATTAACATGACCCTAAGGAAACCCATTGAGGGTATACGCACATAATGACAAATAGATGGCAGCATAATACCTATAAACAAAATTATCTTGTATTAGAAATAAAGTATTGAGAGTTGGGAAAAATCTACTTTAAATAGGAAGTATTGTGGTGCACCCTTCTAATTTAAGTCGATTTGAAATTTAATAAAAATATATTAAGGCACATCTACATAGTTTTGAAATACCACTTTTTATTAAGGTAAAGATATACATCCTGGAATGTGTAATCTTGGATGGAACTTGCTCAATAACCAATTTCCTGGCTAAGTGCGTCAATTGAATCCGGATGGACGTGGTTGGTATTTTCATATATATACTCAGATTTTTGAGACTGAGGTGACGGATCTCTTTGACTTGCAGGGCGAACCTCTGCCCGTTTATTACCGTGTTAAGAATTCCTTGGATCAGTGCCAGATTGTTTTCCGCGTCTAGGTATCTTGTTGTATCATATAGTAGTTTCTAGAAATTTTCGATGTTTCTGGGGAAACCAGTCCCAGCACAAAGTATATTTTTTTTCAAAAATTTCATCAGTATAATCTTACAGAATAAAAGTCTTGTGTAATAGTCAGCCACTCTTCAATCTACAGTTTAGTCCCTCGAAAATACCCAGATGGTACGCCTCATTAGTCAGGCAATGGCTAAGGCACGTTACCAACGTTTAATTACCTTAGGACCATAGTTTATCTCGCCTATAAAGGGAGAATAAAGGCATCTACCACTACATCGCTTAAATACCATAAGAACCAGGTTGCCACACGACTCCCAAAAACAATATATGAGTGGTGCCCCGAGGGGAGGCGGAAAAGAGGTCGACAAAGACACACCCTATGACGGAAGTACGACCGGGACCTGAGAAGTGCGGAGCTGTCTCTTCAACCACAGTGGGAGGATGTCACGACTGCAGCTCAGTTTCGAGATGTCTGGCGAGGCTTCGTAGACGCCCTTTGAGCCATTCCTGGCTCTGGAGAATCTAAGGTCTAAGATTTTTTGGGTCTCATTACAAAAATTACGTTCATCGGAAAAACATAAGTCTTTCCCACATAAGGATTTTCATTACTAATTAGAAAAAATTTAATTCAGGTAGCAACATATTATCACGGGTATCGCTGTTGAGATCAGGGTAGCATCTCAATAAATTTTCTATCTACAGAAACTGACAAAAAACATACTTAAAAAAGCGGCGGTAAAATTTAAAAGATTACTTTTTTATCTAAATTTCTCCATGTTCATTTTGCAGACAAGAAAGCTCAACTTATTTCAAAGTAAAAATATATTTCCTTATTTTTATAGGTAATTATTTTTTTATACTCAAAATTCAATTAGAATTCCCCTTTTTCGGCTATAATTCAAATATTTGAATTGAACTTATACTGAACATATTACTTTCAATGGTCCTGTAGTCAAATTTAAAATGATATTCAAGAAGCTTCAAACTACTGTTGAAGTTCAAACCGTGTTGATTGATATAGCCTATTTACGGTGAGAATTACATTTTTTCTACTGAAAAGTACATAAACCTTAATAATTTCAATAATTTGTTGGAATTCAATAAGCAAGTCAAAATTCCAACAGAAAAATTGTATTTTTTGTGACTTGTTTGAATTAAATAAGAAAGTCACAATTCCAATAGAAAAATTGGATTTTTTTTTTACTTGTTTGAATTCGAGCAAAACATTTTGTTGGAAATCAAATTTTTTGTTACAGTGCAGCTTTTTCACTTGAGACACGACACCAAAAGTGCCGTTTTTTAGTGCCATTTGAACTTGATGATGGTGGAATTTATATAAAAGACCTAGATATGAGAAATAGCTTTTGAATGAGTCATTAAGAATCTCTTTGTGATGCTCTGGTAGCCCGCTAGACCTGTTGAAAAAAAACGGGAGACAGATCAATATTACCGATGCAAAAAAGTGATTTTCCTTGTTGTTCAGGGAGGGGTGTAACTTCTCTGTACAAGGTTTTGACCATTTTTATTCCAATGGTATACTTTTCATTTTTATATGACGCTATTTTCGGGGGGTGTTGTTTTTTTTCGAAATCAACATAAATTTCTTTTCGCAATAAACTCTTACTTTTAAGACGAACCGAAATAATAGTTAACGTTTTTGAGTTAGTGTTTGATGGAAATTTTAATTCACTAGGCATTTTTTTTCCAAAAGGCGTTTTTTAACTTTTGGTTACTATGGGCTGTGGTTCTCTCTTTACTAGGTTGCAGCTGCAGCTGCAACCATGATACCTTGCCGGGACATGCTTTAAAAAAATTAGCCTAGGAAAGGAAGGAAAAAGACAACAACGGATACCGATATTCCCGATACGATACATGCGATACCAATGCGCACGATACTGATACGCATGATATCAATACACCCGATACCACATACAGCATTTCCCCAGGGACTATGGAGGGCAATATCATCATCAAAACCATATATTTCAGACCTTTGAACTATGTTAAACAAAATGGCTATCTCAGAATTTTTATAGGACTAGCTTGGCCTTTAGGGAGGGGGGGGCTATTTGCCCTCCAATCTTTTTGGTAACTTAAAAGGGCACTTACAAATTTAATTCCCTTTCGAATGAGCTATTATACAACTCTCTATGATGCTCTGGCCACCCCCTAGCCTTTCTAGAAAAAAAAGGGAGACAGATCAGTGCTACCCATGCAAAAAAGTCATTTTCCTTGGTGTTCAAGGTGGGGGACTATAATTATCCTACAAAAAGTTTTCGACCATGCTGATTCCAATGGTGCACTTTTTATTTCGATTTGACTCCACTTTCAAGGGGTTTCAGGCTCTTTTTCGAAATCACCATAAATTTCTTTTCGTAATAAACTTTTACTTCTAGGCTTAACCGAAACAATAGTTACTATTCCTGATTCATCGTTCAATGGCTATTTTTTCTCACTAGACAGTTTTTTCGAAAACACGTTTTTCAAACTTTTGATTACTATGGGCTGTGGTTCGCTCTTTACTAGGTTGCAGCTACCGCTGCAACAATGATACAGTGAAAAGATAAGGATATGAAATAGGACTTGTAATCGGTGCAAAACTAACCTGTTTCCTGTCACGTATAGTATTATTGTATAAAGTGTTATTGTATATTAGTATTGCACTAAAAGGCACAATCCCCTTGCCTAAAAAGAAGTGGAAGTATATTTTGCAAAATTATTTAGAGTATTGACTTAAAAAGAGAAGCTCTACTTCAAAGTTTTGGGTATATTCTCAATATCAGTGAAATCAAATTTTTAAGGAAACGAAAAAAAGTCTATATGCTAAAAATATTTTGGGAACAAGACCCTTACCTTACAGGCCAACCTCGTCAGGTGCTTTCTACCAAGCTTCTATGATTACTTGTCAATTGTTTTGCTGTTTTTTAGTCTTGAAATAAACTGTTAGCTTTTTTACGACAAAATATAGCAATATGATAATTCACTCCCAGCACAGAGCTTGCTTTGTAATTATTGACTGTAACAAACACAGTAACCAGCTCGTCAATACGAATAGGAGTAAATAAATAGAAGAACAAAAACAAAAATTAAGAAAGGAAAGATTGGACAAGAAAAACAAATGCTGGGCAAGTATTAAATCGGAGGTATCCCTGACGGGGTGGGGGTAAACAAAACAAAAAAAGGACTATATGATGCACTTGTTCTCCTTCATCAAAACTCAACAACTAGTATGCAAATTCTATTCTTTAAATTATAGTGAATATGTCCAAATGGTTCGAATCGAATTTCTCTTTCCATCTATATTTATGTGACATGTAATCTATATTTATTTATCTATAAATAAACCAATATTTAATTTGGTATTGTTTGATATATAATTGATAACCTAGACCCTCCGGAATTAAAAAAAGGAAGCTGTTACATTTTAAAATTACTAATAGCCGGAGGAGGAGACAGAAACAACAGTGACCTCTCTCAGAAATAATCGCTTGTGTTTTGTATTTTACAGTACCATATTGAAATATTTGCATGTCCTATATGTTTCAGTTCTACAATATTTAAAAACAAAGGTTTCTATCTTTGAAAAATTTTGGGTTTTGTAGTTCAGTATAAATAATTCCCAGTTATTTCCCCTGCATGATTTGTAAATATGTCTAGCTTTATATGGTTCCAAAAGTATTTGAATATATAACTCTACAGTAATTTAAATAAATTGTAACCAAAAGACTATAAATTATTTTCAAGGAAAGCAAGTGAGGAAAATGTTATAGAAGATGCATATAACCAGTGTTTATGTAAGCTCTATATGTAAACGGTCAATCTGAATTCAAAATTACGAAAGTAGGCAAAAAAATAAGCGGTGGTATGATTCGACCGAATGGATCTCATGCTCACAAACTTGGAGTGCCTTGCTAGATTTTTTTTTTTTTTTTTTTTTTTTTTTTTTTTTTTTTTTTAGCACTTCTTTTTGAGTGATCTTGAGCTGTAAACCCAGTTTTTGTAATATTTTTCGAAAAACTATTTTTTTACTAATCTAATAGTAAAGATCAAATCTTGAATCAAAGGAGACCGAGTCCTTCGCTATTCTTCATCTGCAAGCATCGAGATACATAATTAATATACAGCAAGAATAGAAATCAATCTAATGCAGGACCTTGTAGGACACTTGACAAAATGTTGCTTGTCTGAAAATTCTCCCATAAAATCACAATTGTACGAACTTCAGAATAGAGACATCAAACACAGATTGAGAGATGGAGGGCTGGGGATTTATGGGACTCGATTTGATCTTATCTGACATCAAAAGATTTCAACGATTGATCATATCCTAATTTCAAATCGTCGAGATTACGAAATCCAGTGTCAAACTCTGCTACAAAGTCAAACTGCGCTAAAACAGAGTTAACATAGCCACTATTTTCTGTTTAAAAAGGATGCAAACTTTTCTTCTGTAAAAGATGCAAACAGAGTTGGCATTTACAGTGTTACTTCAAAATTTAAATTGCGCTAAAGCTTAATCAACATAATCACTACTTTCTGTTATTGCGTAAATACAGACATACAAAGTTCTAAGCAGCAGTATCTGTTAGCTAAATTGTTCCCTATGCCGTTGGTCAAGATTTTACTCCTCATGGTCTAGATCAGGGGTTCCCAACCTTTTTTTTAATCTAGAGCACATTTTAAAATATCAATAGGGTGGCGGGCACCACCTATTTTAAATCGAGATATTCCTTCCATAACTTGTCATTTTCCCATAATTTATTTTATTATAGTTATAATGTATTAATAAATAATAAACAAAATGTTTCTAATAAATGTCTTTGGCATTTTTTCAAATTGCATAAACACAAAAAAAAATGTATTTACAAAACGTAAAGAAAGTAAACAAAACACAAAAATACAAAGAAAATATTTAATTAAAAAATATAATAAAGTCAAAGTGATATTTTCCATTGCATTTCATTGGCCAGCCCTTCATAATTAGGAGCGTATGACGAGAATCTTGTTAGCTGACAATCATAAAGATGCTCATCGGTGAGTTCATGTTTGAATTAAATAAAAAAAAACAAGTTTTTTAAACTGAAAGTAAGGAGCGTCAGTAAAACTTAAAAAGAACAGAAAATATTCCGTATATGAAAGGGGCTGTCCCCTCCTCAACGCCTCGCTCTTTACACTAAAGTTTTTTATTGTTTTAAAAAATAAAGTTGTGAAACCGAGTGAAACTTTAGCGTAAAGAGCGAGGCGTTGAGGAGGGGACGGCCCCTTTCATATACGGAATAATTTCTGTTCGTTTTAAGTTTTAATGTCGCTCCTTACTTTCAGTTTAAAAATCTTGTTTTTTTATTTAATTTCTGATCGTTTTTTAGTTAATGCAGCTTTTATTTTGGCTCACCGTCATTGAATAAGTAAACAAAATTTGCATAAAAATTTTACTTTTCTTTTGCTAAATGGCTGTCTCTAAATTTGGTTCTGACGTGATTTACAAATTAACTTACGTAACGAACTTCTATATTCGTATATTTTTTTCTGGCAAAAAATACAAAGTTGCAGATTTTTGCAGTTATGAGCTTGAAACCTATGTAATAGGGTTTTCTGATACGCTGAATCTGACGGTGTGATTTTCATTAAATTTTTTCACTTGTAAGGGATGTTTCCCCCCTCTTTAAAAAATCAGGTAAATTTTCTCAGGCTCGTAGCCTTTGATGAGTAATACTAAACTTAATAAAATTTATATATTGAGAATCAGCATTATAAGCCCATTCTTTTGATACATTTATTGACATCAAAATTCCGTTTTAAAAAGTTTCGATTACTATTGAACCGTATCGCTTGTTTTTTTATTGTTTTTTTTATTACGTATATGTTAATACGTATATGAGAGGGTTCTCCCCTTAGTCAATACCACGCTCTTTACGTTAAAAGTTAAAAAATTGTTTGATTCATAAATCCCTAAATCACAAAGGCCGTTTAATTAGAATAGATAGCTCTTTTGCAAGCACTAAAAAAACTATAGCGTAAAGAGCTAGGTATTGACTTGGGGGAGAACCCCCTCATATACGTAATAACTTCTGTTCGTTTTAAGTTCTAATGTTGCTTCTTACTTTCAGTTGAAAAATCTTGTTTTTTTAATTTAATTTCTGATCGCTTTTTAAATAATGCTTGGAAATCCGGTGCCCCCTTCATAGAAATGTCCCTTACCCCAAAGAAACATCCTCCACGGAAAGATTCTCCCGAGTAACCCCCTCCTCCAGGCCCCCCCCCCCACAGAAAAAAAAACTTACTGTTCATGCAAGTATATGTACCTGGCACCACTGCAAAAAGTAAACAACGGGAACAGTCAATATCTTGGAACCCTTCCACAGGGAATTGTGGGGGAGTAAATCATTCAAAAAGACATAATTTTTAGATTTTCGACAAGTCTGAACAAAATGGCTATTTTAAAATTTTAATTGGGTGACTTTGAGAAAAAAATGAGCGTGGAAGGGGGCCTAGTTGCCCTCCATTTTTTTGGTCACTTAAAAAGGGCACTAGAACTTTTAATTTCCGTTCCAATGAGCCCTCCTACAGGACCACTGGGTCAATACGATTACCCCTGGGGAAAAAGAAAAAAAAAATGGACACGCATCCGTGATCTTTCTTCTCGCAAAAAATGGAAAATTCCACATTTTTGTAGATAGGAGCTTGAAACCTCTACAGTAGGGTTCTCTGATACGCTGGATATGATGGTGTGATTTTCATTAAGGTTCTCTAACGTTTAAGGGGTCTTTCCCCCTTTTTTCGAAAATCAGCCAAATTTTCTCAGGCTTGTAACTTTTGATGGCTAAGATTAAACTTGATGAAACTTATATATTTGAAATCAGAATTAAAATTTGATTCTTTTGATGTATCTATTGGTATCAAAATTCCGTTTTTTAGAGTTTTGGTTACCATTGAGCCGGGTCGCTCCTTATTTACAGTTGGTTACCATGAACTGATTGAAACAATGATTCGCATAAATAAGGTCGAACCAAAAAGTGATTCAATTTTATATGCCACTTTTTTCAACAATGGGATCTTTTCTCTATCCACTGCATTCCAAAAGTCCTCTGACATTAAGCATTTTAGCAAAACATCATTCTTAAGGTCCAAAATTTCGAACTCTAGTTACCTTGAAAAAAATCTGCAATACGTGCGGCTATTTCCATAACATTTATTTGGCAAGTAAAAGGATTGATACAGAAGGAAACTATTGGCTTGATATGTTTAAACTGCAAAAATCTCTCATCAAATGTTTTTTTTTAACTCTTGAAGATGCTTAATAAATAATGACCCATTTAATTCATTGTCACCTAGCATTTTCTTCATATGTGGGAAATGCACGAGAGAATTGATCTGCAGATGTGATATCAACAAATCTAATCTAGCTTTAAATGACTTTACAGAGCTTATCATTTCAGCTATGCTTTTGTCTTTACCTTGTGACTCCAAATTTAAAGAATTCAATTTTTCCATGATGTCTGTGAGAAATTCCAAATCAATCAGCCAGCCAGAGTCAGCTAGTTCATCATAATTTTCCTTTCTATCGTTTATAAGTGTTTTTATTTCTTCAATTAAACTCACAAATCTTGTAAGAGCCTTTCTTTTACTGACCCAACGTACTTCAGTATGCAGAATAAGATCGTGTTCATTATCTTCAGTATCATCTAACAGGGCCTTGAAAAGATTATTTTTGTAACTATTTTCATGACGTGTTCAAATGGCAAAATTTTTACAACACAGAGCTTCCTGATGGATAATACAATGGTAGGACATTTAGTTTGAAAATGAATCATCCTTCATGCAGAGGGCAATAAATCCTTTATTTTTACCCATCATTGCTGGCACCCCCATCAGTGGTTATTGCAGACAGATTGTGCAAAGGCATTGACTTGATATTTGTTTTGAATGTATTATAAATATCCTAACCCCTTGGTTGTCCTTTCATAGGTAATATTTGTAACATATCCTCTTTTACTGTGAAGTTACTAAACATCATTCTCACCATAACTGCTAACTTTGCGGGGTCTGATATATCTGTTGACTCGTCAAATTTTTTGAGAGAACCAATCACATATTTCCAGGTCGGTTTTTAACTGAGTTTGCAGGTCTGTTGAAATTGCATGTATTATTCTTGTAACTGTGTTAGTTGACAACTGTAAGTCTTGAATTGCTGAGACAATCTCACGTTTGTTAAAAAATCTATCAAACAAACAATCGGCACCAGTCAAAAATAGTTCCTTAAACAACTCACCATCAATGAAAGGTTTCTTCTTTTTTGCGAGCATGAGAGATACTTTGAAATAAACAATAGTGTCCCTTTTAGAATTTACCACATGTCTAGTGAAAACAGTTTGTTGTGCTGTTAGACTTGATTTTAGATTACAATCTTTTTTCTTTCTTACTTCAGTTTTAAGAGGATAATTCACATTAAAAGTGCCATGATTTGTCGGAAAGTGTCGTTCAACGTTTTGTTTTTTCGGTACTGCAATGCTACTACCACACAATAAACAAACGCATTTATTTTTCAAATGAACAAAACAATATGATTCCTCCCAGTCAGTGTTAAAATTATAGGTTCATTGTCTTTTACTTGGTCCACTCATTTTAGGGCTAAAATAAATATTAATAAAAAAAAATTGAACTGCACTATACTATCAATGTTATAGCGCAAGTCTGTTCCGCATTATATGCATAAATATATTACAACAAGAACCATAACTATTTCCTCAACAAAATAGTTTATTCAAGACCATCGCTTATGAATACAATAAATAACACACTTCGCCTTTAGCCTGTTAATTTTTTTATTCACATTCACAACGACAACAACGCGGTTCCAGGCAGGGAATGCTTTTTGCGCATCACTCCATGTACGTACATGCGGAAAACCCGAAGTGAGCCGATAATCAGCGAAGCAGTCAGAGTTATGTGCCTTGTGATTTGGTGCCATCGACGTTTATCGGATCAGTTCGTGACGTTTGTTCCATTCGTTCACTTCGGGTTTTCTGCGTGTACAAGGTATGATGTGCAAATGGCATTAGCCGTTCCAGGCTAGCGTAAATAGTGCAGTCTGGCTCGCCGCTAGACAAGTTGGGACAAGTATCGAATATATTTAATAAACCTAGGCAGTCAAAAAATTAAAACTCTAACAGAAGAATAAAAATAAATCATATCTTAAAGTAATGTTTATGAAAAAATTCTGTCTCTGTCGAATAGTGAGAGGCGGGCTCAAACGAATCGTTCCACGGGCGCCATGGCGCTTGCGGGCACAGGGTTTGGAACCTCTGGTCAAGATTATAAATTGTGAAATATTAGCAAACGAAATTGGCAAAAACTTTCTTCTGGTGCTAAAAATTTTCTTAATTACTATTTTTAGCATTTTCTTTTCTTTTTTTTCTTTTTTGCTGGTTCCAGAGACAAGCTCTATTTTCGTATAAATAGGGTTCTTCTTTTTTCTCAGATTACGGATAAAAAAAAATTTCAGCATTATAAATTTTCAAACGGATTAAGGGACTCTACTATTTAAAGTTGAGCAATGACTCAACAAGAACAGATTGGGTACTTGGGTTTTTGTCTCAAACTTGTGAAAGATGTGCAAACTATAAATTCTATGATTAGATTAAGTGCGTGGAGAAAAACTGCGAGAACAACTGCAAGACGCCCAAAGCTTTTAATAATCAGAATAATAATGTGCTCCCAATATATGGAAGTCCACCATTATTAGAGGCAATGATTGAACCAGAGACATAGGAGCTGCCCAATTCAAAAATTAATTGATGAATAATAGGATTTTAAGTAAAGATATTTAGTTTAAATTTTATGTTGTCTATTTTATTTTATGTAATTCAAATCAAGTTTCGTTGTATATTTTATTCATTTATGGCTTTACTTCGTCAAGGAGAGAGCCTCTATCCAAATCAATTCAGATTCTCTTGGAAGCTTACAAGACCGAATCATTTAGGAAGAATTACCATTAGTTATCTCGGCTTGATCAATAACTTAGAAAGCTTGTCCTAATTTATCATATTCTGGGATTGAGAGGCTGGAAATGTCGGAAATGAGATCGAGCAAGCTCCACGGAAACAAGTGAGTGTATGCCTTTGATTGATTAAGACCAATTTGGTATTTTGGGACCGATCGACCAGGTCCTAATATTGATAAGTGAAAGAAAGGGATGCTGACAGAGTTGTCATATGAAATCTTTCTCCCTAAATAAGTATATTTCCAAAATGTTGAGCAATGTTTCTCATGGCATTTAATTTGTCAAGAACTTTTATGGGACTTTTAAAAAAAACTATAAGATAATGTTTAAAAACATATTAATTTTAATCTGCTAAAAAAACAATAAAAGGAGTTATTCAAAGTATAACAGCTATAAAAGCATTTTAAGGGCTATCGCAAAAGCTTTCGGGGACTAAAGCAAGAAATTATCTAGTGTCGCTGAGTGATCCTTTATTTTTTATTTTTTTATTTATTTTTTTTTTTACGGAACACCCCCGTAGCTTTTTTTCGAATGTTTTTTTGTTTTATCAAGATTGTTGTTTTCGGCCAACCATATAGGTCCAAATAAAAAGCAAGTTTTACCCAAATGGAGTGGTCGTAAGGAAGGATTTAAGGGAAATTGAAACTTCTTGGGAGGGTGTAAAGAGGAGGTGTTTTAAATAGAGTGGAATCTAGGAGGAGTGTACGTAGCTTTGTTGGCCTCAAGCGGCTCGGTGATGAAGTGAGATGCTAGTAGTAGTAGCAGTGATGCAGCAAACAAGCATTCTGGATGCAGCAAAACAAGCATTAGAGTTGCTAGAGGATAAAAGTGACTCAGCACTCAACTCTCATGCACGAAATCTATAAAGTTTAACAAATCAATGTACCAGCTTGTAGTAGGCAGCAGCAGCAGCAGGATTTCGGACCTTTCTTGACAGTAAATGTCACTTAGGTCCTCATTCAATGGTTTCTCAAAATATCACTTTATAAAGTTGAAAAGGGAAGTAGGGGGTGAATTGTCACTATAATTTTACACTGCACTTATATTCAAGATGCACCAAATTTAAGTAACAAACTGGACTATATCTTCTTATCTGCTCCTATGTCTTGTAAAAACTGCACTACAAGTCTACAAATTTGCATATTAAATTTTGTCATCCAAATTGTCATCCACATTCTTATATGTGGTTGTAGCCAAGTTTCCTGGATACAGGTTATATCAATAGTGTTTTCCTGGCAGTGGTCAAGAATAATAAGACATTATTTTAAGGGCCATGATGCATATCTAATGAAGCATTATTAAGCAGACAAACACTTGAAATCTTTTGTTGATTAAGGGAGCCTAAATTTAATTCTTCTACCAACTTACAGAGCTTTTCAATACGAACTGGTAGGCTTAGGCTTGATAAATTCATAAGATCTTGGCTGCATAATAGGCCAATTACTAACTTTTCAGCTGCTTCTGTTTTGGAAGATTTTACAAGTCTGTCAGTGATCTGGCTTTGTGAGGTCTGATTGATCTGATTGTGATGTAGCCTCCTCTTGTTTATTACATCAGCAGAGCTTTTATAAGCTACCTGTGCCATACGGAACCCAATTTGATATTTTTCAGCTACTTGGAGGATTCCTTGGTTTTGCTGCCTTACTGGGCACCAATTGGATGTTGATGAGTGACTTCCACCACAATTGGCACACATGTATGCTTTTGGTCTGATTTCAGGGTCTATTGTTTTAAGTGGGCACTGGTTTGACGGGTGTTTCTCTGAGCACCTCAAACATATTGACTCTTTAGCTCTACAGTCTTTTTGAGTGTGTCCATATTTCTGGCACTTGTGACACTGGAGGACTCTGCAATAGTATTGGTATACCTCCTTTTTTCTTCCAAAGCACCAGATATTTTGTGGTAGGGTCCTACCCTCAAAAATAATTAATACTGCAAGGCTATCTTCAAGTTTTTTAAATTCCTTATTGTATCTTTTCTGTCTTATAGCATCTTTCACAGTTGTTGGGGTTTGTAAGCTCTCCTTGATTTCCTCTATGGATAAGTTAAGAGAGATATCTTTAATTATTCCTCTTACTATAGGTTGAATTCTTTTTGTCTTTATGGTGATGTTGCAGAGTGTGATGGTAGATAAAATCTTTACAGTCTCATCTTCACCTTGTAGATATAAAAGCATGTTCCTTCTTTCTTTCTTAACTTCAAGCTCAAATTTGGAATTCTTCAAGGTTGTTTGGATTGATTTTGTAATTTCATAATCAGGAGGGAAGTTTTTCCCACTTTTCTCTATGCTAGTTTCTAATAACACTTTATAATGTTCTTGTTCTGGGATGATGCTCTGTGTATCTTTGTTGATGTAATTTGCTTGAGGTGTTGCAGATTTCCTTTGCTTACACTTCGCAGCTGAACCTGCTTCACTGTCTGGGGACAAGTCTTTCCTTTTTGTGCCAATGTTGGGATTCTGCCCTAGTCTTGGTAATACTAATCCATTTTCATGCACAGCAATTCCTTCTATTTCCAATGGATTTCCAGCTGTTCTGAGCTCTTCATCACTATCATGAGAGGGTAAAGCTGGATAGCACTCTTCATTGAGCACAGAATATTTGTTTGTTGTTGGGATGGTGTAGTTAGTATAATTGGGAGGTAAAACATAACTATGAGGGACAGAGCTAGGGATTTGACTTGTATTTACACTTGTTTGAGTTGAGCTCCTTTGAATATCAGCTGGATTAAAAATTCTTACACTTTGTCCATTGGGGAGGATACCAATTAGAGGTTGAGTGTAAGGGGGGTGGAAATTTTGGGTGGGACCAGGTAAAACCTGGTCAGGTAGCTGAAACATTCAGCTAAAATCACAAATGTCAATTTTTATTTATTAAATAGTCAAAATTTTTTTAAGAAAATCCAAACAATCACCAATACTCACAAGAAAATTGTAACTTGAAGAAAAATTGTATCTTTTATCCAACCGGTTTAATCTTTTCTTCTCCCAGCTTGTAGTAGGTTTTTTCATAATTTTCGATTTCAAAACTTGGCGCTCAAAAGTAGAACTAAAGTAGTGAAAAGGAGTATGATGCTCAGTTCGTCATACTAAGAACTACGAACTAAGACCTAAGAACGGTATTTCAAATAACAGCTTACAAGTGCAAAGTAAAACAAAGGTTTTACAAACGAACGGCTTATTAGTAAAAACCGAGGAATGTAATTTTTTCATAGTTTTATAAATTTCATTAGATACCAGATCTCGTATGAAACCACTTGTTAAATCTGAGCGCGTCCGAAACAATCTTTGGTAGCAAAAACAAACAGGTACGTAGACTTAGCAAGGGCTGTGTTGATGACCTTCTTTGAAAAACACATTGGCAATAGCAGTAATTTTTACAAACTAAAGGAAATACACAGGCTTTAACAAAAATATTTTAGGAGCTTGTCAACAAGTCAACAATGATCCAACCGTAGCCACAGAGGGAAAGAGGAGGCGAGAGAAATAAAAATTGTGCTATCCCTGTTCTCGTTTCTAACACGAGAGCGAGGTCTCTCAGAATGGCAAGGGGACGTATTCTGACAGTTGTTAAATGCATCCCTCCTAGTGAAATCCTTCCTTCGCTCCATCCGTGGTATGATGACCCAGTATCGTCACTGTCAAGTACCCTACCTCCCCTACCACCTGAGATTTTCGTGGCGAAGTGCAGACTGCCCAATATCCTAGTATGTAATGCCCGATCGCTAAACAACAAAACCGACGAACTTGAAGTAGTTCTCAAACAGACAAGTTCACCCATTGCTGTGATCATAGAATTTTGGGATTAACGACGAAACCAGGCATATCAAAGGGTACAAGTGTATTTTTAATACGAGACGTGATCGAGGGATTAACCGACGAGGCGGTGGGGTCGGCCTGTACTTTCGGGAAGACTTACCTTGTAAATTAATTAGTCAGCCCAGTGACTCATGCCATGAAGTAATATGGCTCGAATGCAAACCAAAGCGTCTATAAAGGCGATATTCATGGTTGGTTGTAGCCGCAGTTTACTACCCCGAGAGTGCAAAGAACAGGAAAGAATTGATCCAGTATATCCGAAACTGTACTACGCCGCATGATGACCTACGCTGCAAACACGCAGTGCCTGCTTTTGTAATCGCTGGCGATTTCAATCAGACTAATAAGGCATGGGTCTCCAAAATGCTTGACCTCAAGCAAGTTGTCTCAATCCCAACGCACGTCAGTGGTAGTACATTAGACCTTATTTTCACAAACATTCCTGATTGTTACGAGGTACCCTGCTCTCTCGGTCCGTTGCATAACTCTGACCATACAACACATCTTTGGAAGGCCAAAGTTGGCCTTCCAGCACCGCTTAAAGTAAAAATTGCCACTCGACCTATGACGAAAGAGGCAATTCGTTCCTTCGAACAGTGGATTGGGACGTTTGACTTTGATGAGATTTCCTCTTTGACAGATATTGACCACAAAGTTGATACTTTTAACTCTTTGCTGTTATGTAAATATCATGAACATTCCCCTGAGAAAAAAATAACCGTTAGTGACACTCAAAAACCTTGGGTAACACCAGATCTCAAGATGCTTATCTTAACTCGCGGCCAGTTACATCGCAGTGGTGATATTGTTCAAGCAAACAAACTTCGTAACCACATTGTTAAACTGTTACGAGCAGCGCAGAAACGGTAAGTTCATGACAAAATCTCGCCTCTCCTTCAAGGTGAGCCCCGGAAGTGGAACTCTGAAGTCAAGCGTCTTACCGGTAAACGTACCACCAGTGACATTAAGATACAGAAAGATGACATAACGCTGATAAAATCAGCTGAAGTGAACGCCTTTTTCAATTCAATCTTTACTACTCACCCCTCCTTCACCGAAGCCGAAATCGAAGCCCTCATTGCTGACGTCTCTGAAGATACAATCGTTGAGGTATCCGAGTTCGCGGTGTATAAAGAACTTCAAAAGGTGAAAAGCAACTGTGCTTCTTATCCAGGAGAATTGTCAGTTAAACTTTTAAGAGAATATTCTATGTTTCTAGCCAAACCACTCTCATCAGTCAGAGAGTCTCATCAGTGATATTCTCATCATCAGCTTCGTCCAATTTTTATTACGCCTAATATGGCTAAGGTGACCGAATCCTTTATTTATGGAGAGTTCCTAGCCCAAGTTCAGCCAGCCCTTGATCCGTTTCAGTACGGCTGCTTGAAAGGGAGTTGTACGACGCATTATCTAGTACATCTCTACCACCTGATTACCGAGTGGTTTGACAAAGGTAGTAGCCTCGTTGACCTGCTTTTAGTCTATTATCGTAAGGCATTTGACTTGGCCCGCGATTATACTGCAGCAAACAACCTTAAAAAGATAGGCGCTAGGAAGCATATTTTGCTCTTAGTTGTTGACTTTCTGCGTAGCCGCTACCAGTGTGTCTATGCCCTCTTCCCAAGTGACTTAAACTCTTTGTGGGCTGAGCTGACGTGTGGCGCGCCGCAAGGTACTAAGCTGGCAGCTCTTTTGTTTTTAGCGGTAATTAACTACATTATCCTCGAGTTTGAAGAAAGATTCAAATACGTGGACGATATCTCCCTACTTTTAAAATATCTTGCTGAAAAGTCAGACGTGTATCCCCAGTTCAGCAGTGAGACCAGTAAATCCTTTCTCGAGCAGTGTAGCATTAATGACCTCCAGCTTAATGTGGATAAAACAAAAGTCGTGAGGTTTAATCTGCTTAAGCGTGATCTCTCATGCCCGGAACCGTGGTACCCTACCGCCTCAACCACAGTGATTCTCGGGGTTACTTTCAGTGTCGATTGTTGATTTAGCGCGCACATCGCCGGTCTAGTGAAAAAAGGTAGTTGCGCACTACGGTGGCTAATTACCTTGCGCCGACTGGGTTTCTCACAAAGTCAACTGAAGACGATTTATGTCACATATGTGCGCCCCATCCTAGAATATGCGTGTCGTGTTTGGGGCCCTCAGGCTCATAATATAAACCACCTAAGTAAATATCTGGAGGCCATTCAAAAACGGGCAGTGAAAGTGATACTAGGCCTGAAATACAACTCTTATGAGGCTGCCCTTAGTACCTTACGACTGCCAGCGTTGCGTGATAGGCGCTTGTAGTTGATGTGCAAGTTTGGGCAGTCCCTTCTTTCGTCCGAGAAACACCGTTCGTTGCTTCCCCCACCTGGGCTTATCACCTCCAACACCCGCCATAAAAACCAACTAGTGCCGCCAAAGTGTCGAACAACCCGTCAGAACATTTCATTCGTGCCTTTTTTTTCAGTTATTTAAACCGCCAGTGACCAGTTCTATGCAATATACAAAACAGGGCTATTTAGTCACGGCTTCGGCCACGGCTGCGATAGTTGCTTATAAAATAAATTAGTCTATAAGTCTCCATGTTTTTTTCTGATAAATCACCTTTATATTGCTAAATATTTATCTTATTATTATGTATCGTTGGTATATCATTAAATTGAAAAACAAGTTTTTTCAACTTAAAGTAAGAAGCAACATCAAAACTTGAAACGAAATGAAATCATTACTTAAATGAGGGGGATTGCTTCTCCCTCAATACCTCTTTCTTTACGCTAAATTTTAACTTTTTTATAACTTTTGAAAAGGGTTTTTATTCTAATGAAACGACCCTTGTGTCTTAGGAATGGTTTTTAAAGAACTGGGACAAAAAAAACTCCAGCACAAATAGGGAGGTACTGAGGAGGGGGCATCCTCTCCCTCATATACGTAATAATTTCTGTTCGTTCTAAGTTTTAATATTCCTCCTTACTTTCACTTGATAAAACTTGTTTTTTTTTTATTTAATTTCTGATTGCTATGAAATAATGGTGGGAAATTTGGTTCCCCCTCAATGGAAAGTTCTTGCTGTGTAAAATAGCCATCCCCTCGTTAGGAAAATTTCTTACGGTCAATTTCGGGTGAAAGTTTCTTCGTATCACACATTCATTTGAAATAATTGCTGTTTGTTCTTAAGATGATGTAGGATATTCCCTCCTCTGTGGAAAAATTTTCCCGCAAATACCCCATCCACTAGTATAAAGTTGATCCGGCAGAAAATTCCCCCTGGAGAATTTCTCCACTGGAAATCGGCCCTACGGAAAGATACTCTAGACAATCCCAACCCAGTAAAAATTTTCCCTCAGACAATTCCCCTTAACATCTCCTCATTTAAAACAAAATCAGAAAAAAAAATCTTATAGAAAATAACATATCTGTGGAAGCGCAAATTGAGCTTGCCACCTAGTCTTTTCTTGCCACATGAAATAACCATTCTCAATGAAATCGAACTTCAAAATTAATGCCCGTGCCACATTATAGTCACACATTACGCACAACTACAGCACCAATTAGGTTCGCTGTTAGTAATTTCTCGAGTTGAATATTGTTCAACTTTCAAACATAAATGTCTTGACTGACTAATAAGAGTCAAGGTTTAAGGTGTAGCTTTTAAAACCAGAAAAGATGGAAACTTAGAACAGCGGTTTTTTTCTATCTGGGAGAGGAATCTGACAAACTTTAAGAAGACTTATGCCCGTGCCACATCATAGTCACATCTATTGATAAAGAAAGCCAAATATCATAAATGACAAGGCAATTTTCTTGATTTTAGTTTTTAGTGTCAAACTTGTATTTAAAGAGCAAAAAATTAAAATAGCAAGAAATTAGCTTAAAGAGTTTGCACCAACAGTAATTTGTGTCCAACTGATCTCTACTAATACTAAGTCTTTTTAAAGTTTGTCAGATTCCTCTCCCAGATAGAAAAACTGCTGTTCTAAGTTTTCATCTTTTCTGGTTTTAAAAGTTATGCCTTAGATCTTGACTCTGAATAGTCAGTCAAGACATTTATGTTTGAAAGTTGAACAATGTTCAACTCGAGAAATTACTAACGGAGAACATAATTGTTACTTTAACCGTGCCTAATTTTGATTTTATCGACAAGTGTGACTATAATGTGGCACAGGCATTAGTATTAGTAGAGATCAGTTGGACACAAATTACTGTTGGTCCAAACTCTTTAAACTAATTCTTTGCAATTTTAATTTTTAGCTTTTTAAATACAAGTGTGACCCTAAAATCAAGAAAATTGCCTTGTCATTTATGATATTTGGCTTTCTTTATCGAAAGATGTTACTATGATTTGGAACGGGCATTGTGCCAGTGCCACATCAAAGAAGCATCATCAGTAAAGGCGTTTACTGGAGGCAAAGAAGAAAAAACGCAAGGAACTTGTAAAATCCCATGCCGTCTGGTGTCTATTTAATAATACGTCTATGAATTTGATACAACAGCAAAAACAAACGCAGCAAATGTCTAGCCAGAATAAAATGTTGATCAACCTTTATTATCAACAATCAACAATCTTACCTTTATCATTATTATTGTGATACCGGTACAGGGTTGCCACCAGTGACACTTTTGTGCCACTTTGGGCAATTTTTTCTAAAGTGGCACTTTTTTTAAAGTGGCACTTTTTGGAAAACGTGACACTATTGGTACACTTTTTAGCAAAACCGGTGTTTTTTTTTCAAAGCAGCACTTTTTTACCAAGAAGAATTAAAAAAAGGAAAGAAAACTTTCAATGTAGAAGCATCAACATCCTTTATTTTTTCATTTTTCCATCTCATTCAGTTCTATTGCTATTTTTATGCTCCTTCATATTAATCATAAATCTTATGCCTCATCATCATCACATCGATCATAAATAACAGCCATTTTTGAAACCTGCTGATTAATCACCACTAAAAACGATTGTACGCACTTCTACCTATTAGCTATGTCCTGGTCATGAAGTTTTAAGTTATGAAGTTTGAAGTTAATAAGTTATAATTTCCTTAAGTTTTGTCTCCCATGTACCTCACGCGAAGGATATCCTACAGTTTTTGCCAAATAAATTATTCTAAAGAGCTAATGTCCGATAGACTATTAGTTGTACTTATAATAGGATAATCAATAGCTGCGATCTATGTTCGCGCCGTTCTCTTCAGTATTTTCAACGAAAAGTTTCAAGTACCCAAACATACTGTATTAATTCAAATAGTCCATTGAATGGAAAAACTGAATGAACAACTCTCAATGTAGACGAGTATTGCTGTCCCTTTTTTCCGTTTTCTCAAAACAAAAAAAAAACGCTCGGACGGCTTTTTCTCTTTTCTTTTTTCTTTCCTTTTTTGTGCTATGAGCAAAGACTACTCATAATAAAAAATAGAAATAAGTGTTTTGTGGGACGACTTCCCATTTTATACTGTAAGCACCATTTGCGCTTTAGCAGTTTGTAAGGGGAGTCCTGGAAAGTTGACAAGAGTGGAAGTGCTGCGCAAAGCAGACCATCAGCACCGCCTAAATAAAATCAATATTACTTTTTGTATTTTATGGATGGCATTAGAGCCGCCTTTTCATGTTTGAAGATTAAAAGATGCGGAAAACTGGACAGAGGTGATTCCAAGCGGATTGTTCAGTATATTAAATTGAAAAGGGTTGTTGGTACCAGCGTGAGCGATGCGAAGCATCACGAGCAGCAATTTTTTTGGAAATAATACTTTTTATACGAAATTGACACTATTTTCCCACCCAAAGTGGCACCAAAAAACGTCCTGAGTGGTAGCCCTGTGCCGGTAACTTTATATAGAAAAAAAGAATAACCGCCTGGAAGACTAGCATAGGCTATATAGGCTCAATGTTCTCTCTTAACATTAACCGTGATGGATCTCTGGTAATAGCTGCAGACGATCAGAAATCAGCAGATACAATAATTAACCTTAAATCCCTTCTGAATACCCCAATTATTGCATCTAATTGGAACCCAAAACAATCACCAACAAAAATAGTAGTTTATAATGTTCCCCCAGAGATATCTACTCAGGAGTTAAAAGAAGGCCATTCAGATAGGGCTGGAAACACGATCCCAGTTGAGGATGTTACCCAACTTGGAAAACCCAACTCTAATGGCCTAAAAACTAGTAGATCCTTCTTATTCACACTGAAGGATAAAATTGATATCCCAGAAAAATTATTCCTATTTGGACAAATCAAACCACACAAGGAATACAAACCTAAGCCTATTCAGTGTCAGAAGTGTTTCAAACTGGGACAAACAACAAACAAATGCAATGAAATTCTCCAAGAGTGTAGTAATTGTAAATCTTTCCATCATAAAGAGTTGACAACTTGCAACAACACCCAGCCTACATGCATCAATTGCAAAGGCCCACAGGAATCTACAAATAAATCATTATGCCCTGCATACAAGAAAAGAGCTCTAACACTCCAAATAGCAACAGAGAAGGCCATCCCATACTCCTTTGCTGCAATGGAAGCACACGCTGCCCAACAATACCACAGAAATCCTGTTATGAAACCAACCAACCCCACCAAGTCAACGGCCCCCAATGCAGCAAGTACCCCTTATAAAACACCATCTTCTAAGCCCTCTAGCTCAAATCCCTATCAGAAGGAATCACCAAGCCAACAAGCCTCCTTTTCCGGTGAGATGAGGTCAGCCTGGCCCTCCCTCCCAAGAAGAAACAAACCAAAATCACTACCAGGAATCTATCCCTTAACCAACAAACAGGATGCACTACCAAAAATGCACTCCCCAAATATATACTTATTCATTCTAAACTGTAATGCAGTTCAGGCCATGAACATACATCAACTACAGAAAACAAAAATTATTGCAGAATTGGCAAAAATCTACATCCCAGATGATATGCTCATTCAAGCAAAAAAAGATCTTGCTTTACTTTTAACTAAGCTGAACATTGATACACAGTCATATGAAGAATAAATCAATAACACAACGTTTATCAATTCTCCAATGGAATGTAAGATCACTCACAGAAAATAAGCTAAATGAACTAATATCATTTATGAATAATAATTCAATTAATATTGCTTGCCTCCAGGAAACTCATTTAACCCAAAATCAACAAATTAAGTCTCTGGGATATACTATCCTGAGAAAGGATAGATCTTCAGAGAGAAAAGGATGTGGTGTAGCTTTATTAGTTAATAATAATATAAAATTTTGTGGCATCAATTTTCCAGATTTTGAAAATGATGTTGATGTAATTGGTATAAGTGTTTGGCTGAATAATTTAAAAACCTACATAATAAGCTTTGATAACCCTAATGGCCAAACTACAGATGCCAAGGATTTCTTTAATTATATAAATAATTCTAATATGTTAAAAAATATCATTATTTGTGGTGATTTCAATGCCCACAGCCTTTTGTGGGGGAATAAACCAGCAAATAAAGCTGGTAAATTTATTGAGCATATGACTTCAAATAATAATGAATTAGTTGTTGCTACCCCTCCAAACCTGAATACTTATTTCAACCCCAAAAGTGGCAATTTCTCCACAATAGACCTACAAATTGTGTCTTTAAATTTTTTGAACAAAATTTACATAAATAAAACTGATATTCTATGTACAGACCACTTTGCTATAGTTTGCTCCCTAAATGAACCTGCTGAAACTTTATCTCATACATCCAAATATATCAACACTAAAACAAATTGGTCTATTTTCCAAAATAAGCTAAATGATGAAATTACAAGTTTCACCCAAAGTTCATGCATTTCTAACACAACAGTTGACACACATGCTGAAGCGTTGACATCTTTACTAATAAATACAGCTAATCATGCTATCCCCAGGACAACACCTAAGAAAACATTCCCTAAACAAATTCCTAAAGCGTGGTGGACAAATGAGTGCCTAAATAAATGGAGGATAAAAAAGGCAGCTAGGACAGAATTCATAAAATAACCAACACCTACTACATTTTTAAGAAAATTACAAGTAGAATCTAATCTAAAAAGGACTATAATAGATGCTAAATATAAATACTGGACTAATTTTGCAAATAATCTCTCCAGAGAAACAAATGAGCCAATTATACATAAAGTCATAAGCCACATATGTGGGAAAAAGACTTCTCCCAACCCATTCCTGTATGAGCTTATACATAATAATACCCATTATGACAATGATAATGAAAAGGTTAACCTATTTGCAACTCTTTTTGTTAATAAGCTAACATCAAATAATCAAAGCAAACTGTCCACAATTCCTATGAACCCTAGTTACCAACCACGCCCAGGATCCGAGTACATAACTAATCCATTTTCAATCCAGGAATTGAATAATGCACTACATCATATTAGGTCCAAAACTAGCAGTAGCTATGACAATATACACCCTACATGGATAAAGAATCTCACACCTTCATACAAACAAGAACTGCTAAATTGTTATAATCACGCTTGGGCATCTTCTATGTTCCCCAATATATATAAATGTTCGTCCCTCCTACAAATCCTAAAGAAAAATAAACCAAAATATAACCCTGAGTCTTATAGGCCCATAATGATTACACCTGTGATGGGGAAAATAATGGAGAAAATGATTTATCACAGACTCCTCTGGTTTGTTGAGAAAAATAAAATGATCCCACATACTCAAACTGGATTCAGGAAATACCACTCCTCAACAGATGCTTTCATTTTGCAAACAAATGCAATAAATGAATATTTCTAAAAAAATAATATCCTAGTGGCAGCTTTCCTAGATTTTGAAGGAGCTTATGACAATGTGAACCACCAAATCCTTTTAAACAAACTTGCCAACCTTGGAGTACCTCCTAAGCTAGTATCCTTTATTAAATCCTTCATAGAAGTGTGAAGTTTCATTGTTTGTGTTGGTTCAGCCTCTTCACCCCAAAAGACAATTTCCAAAGGCCTACCTCAGGGAGCAGTCCTCAGTTGCCTCCTTTTTGCCCTATATCTCTGGGACATGAACCTACCCCACACGAATCTACAATATGCTGATGATCTGGTGCTATGGTCATCTGGCAACACCTTTCAGATAGCACAATCAAATCTGCAAAAGTCACTTTTCCAGTTTGAAAAATTCTCTCAACATTCAGATTTACCCATTGCACCCACCAAGTCAAAAATAATCCATTTTCACCGGAAGCAAAACCATGTTAATGCAAAACTAACTCTAAATAAAACAACTATTCCAGAAGATAATAATATCAATTACCTAGGTCTCATGCTTGACCAAAAACTTAATTTCCACCTCCACATTTCAAACACAATAAAAAAATGTTATAGAAAAGCAAATATACTAAAAAGACTTCTTTCCACACCCTGGGGTTGTAAGGAGAAAACCTTACTCCAGTTTTATAAATCACATATAAGACCCCATATTGACTATGGGCTCATTGTCTATGGTGCATGTGCAAAGACCCAGATGCAAAAAATTGAAACAACACAAAATGATATAATACGTCTCATATTTGGTCTTAGGAAACCCACAAGCACCAAGTTACTGCTTATGGAGAGTGGATTAACAACAATAAGGGAGAGACGTAGCTTTCTCTTGATAAAACATCTTACAAAAATTGAATCAAATAGCTCACACACATTACATAATTGGTTAAGAAATCCAGCCATGTATAGAGGTATTGCAGATGAGTATGCCAATATTCAAAAGAAGTTCCCTGTACCAGCAAAATCTATTGCACCTACTTTCCCCCAATCCCCTCAATGGAATTGGTCATTTCCCATAATAAATACTGAATTTTCAAAATGGAATAAAGATTTAACCCCCATTGCTTTTGTCAATAAAAAATTTGCAGAACTTAATACAATTACCTATAAAAATCACTTCCAAATATTTGTTGATGGGTCAAAAATGGATGAGAAAGTTGCAAGTGGTGTTTTCCTTCCTCACCTGAAAAAAGCAATGGGAGAGAGATTATTTAATAATTTATCTATAATGTCTGCTGATTTAAATGTCATAATCATGGTATTAGAACACCTTAAACAAAACCAACCTTTGATTGCAAATTAAAATAATATTATCATCTATTCCGACTCTTTATCAAGCCTTGAGTTGCTGGCCTCAGCTCCTCAATATAAGTTGGACATTGACACTTATCATTGTCTCAGTATTATTGATAATCTTGCTTCAAGTGGCATAAAAACTTACTTTCAGTACATTCCTAGCCACTCTGGCATAAGTGGTAATCATCAGGTTGATGAAATAACAAAAAATGCTATAAATATTGACCAGCCAAGTGGGAGACCAATCCCAACTAGAGATATTTACCGATGGAGGCTATCAGATATTAATTTTAATAAGATTAATCCTATCCTTTCCCCCTTTCCCAATAAGTATCTTTCTAAAATTTATCATAGAATTCGTTGTGGAACAAATGGACTAAAATTTCTTGCATTCTCATATAAGTTTTCTAATTCAAGTGGTTCAATTCCCCTGTCCCCTCTTTGCAGGCATTGTAATATGAATAATGAAACAATTGACCATTGCCTATTTGAATGTAATATGCTGACGTCTGCACAACATACCTTGCTTTGTAAACTGTTAAAATACTTCAAACACCACAAAATCCCACTATCAGCCAAGAGCCTAGCCAACTGTACCTGCACACAGAGCATAGAAATCGACATCTATCATCTTATATTTGAACTCCTAGAGTCGAAAGATCTGCTGAAAGATATCTGAATATATCTAATAAATATGAGGCAATCAAGCGTGTAGCTCTGTAGCCCACAGAGTGAAGCAAAAGGAAAAGGGCTAAATAGTTATACTGAAAAGCCCGCCTGCTGTTAAATAGAAGAAGAAGAAGAAGGCTATTAAAAAGAAAGGAAACTGAAATAGAAGAAGAAGAACTGAAAACAGGTCTTTACAAGTGTTCTTTTAGTAATACCGAGCTAAATCAAAAATTGCACAAGGTTTAGTTTTAAAAATAGTCTATAAGGTGTCCCACAGAGTAGGGATGGCTATAAGAGTAACAGCAGAACAAAACCTCTGTGGTCCTATAGGCCTAATTGACCGCATGACCTATAGCCTATCCAACTAATTGACATATAACCTATCCAACATCATCCATATAATAATTTATCAGTAGCACTATAGAACAACAGGTTTTCTAAAGAGAATATTGGTAAATACTTTGACTAGTGATTCTCCCAAAGGAAACAGGGAAATTTCTAGTGGGCTAATTTAGCCTAGCTAAGATGAAAGTGAAAATGTCATTTGGTGCCTTTTTTATGCTCTTTCATAATTCAATAATTGCTTAAATTGAAAATTTTATTAGGAAGGATCCTCTCTTTCAAGGAAAAACTTTTACTTTTGTCTTTTCTGTATTATCCAAGTCAATGCAGCTTCTCTTTCTTTTTATCAGTTGAAACAGACCAGCATTTCATGGAATTCTGGGTAAAGTTCTACCAAATCATATTATTGACTTACACATAAAGTGAATATACCACTCAATGCCTTTTTTTATGCTGATTACAAATATAGTAATCATTTATAATGGAAATGAGTTTCAGCCTCCCCTATATATGCCAATTCAGGGTATATATTTCTACAACCTGACCTTGAATTGGCATATATAGGGGGGGGCTGAAATTCATTTCTGATAGAAATGATTATTATATTTATAATCAGCATAAAAAAAGGCATCAAATAGTGTATTCACTTTATTCCTAGGCTAACTCAATAATATGATTTGGTAGAACTTTTCGAAATTCTACTGTCTAATTTGATTGTCATAGCTACCTAATACAGTCATTTGCTGTGTAGGGTATAAGACCTCTTTTCACAAAGCACCACTTTTCTTCAGCATTTGGGGAAAACAGAGATGGGTTTTTGGACTGCCCCTATTTTACTACTGCATGATGCAATGCAAGTGTAGTAACAGGATACCTGCCTTTTATCTGCCTTCTTGGCATAAGACATCATGAAGGAAAATTTCTACAAAAATAATGGTAAAGTTCTACAAAATCATATTATTGAGTTAGGAATAAAGTGAATACACCATTTGATGCCTTTTTTTATGCTGATTACAAATATAATAATCATTTCTATTGGAAATAAATTTCAGCCCCCCCTATATATAGGCTATACTTAACCTAACCCTGAAGTGGCATATACAGGGGGGGGGGGGGGCAGAAACTCATTTACGATAGAAATGCTTATTATATTCGTTATCAGCATAAAAAAGGCATTGAATGGTGTATTCACTTTTTTCCTAACTCAATAATATGATTTCATAGAACTTTACCAAAATAACTTAGGCTATTCAAGCTACTTGGAAATAAAAACAACAATAAGGGTAAGTGGCAATGAAAATAAATATTGAAGATAAGTTACAACCTGTCATTACAGGAACAAGTTTGTATCTGTTTTTGTTGTGATTTATAAATTTATGTTTTCAAAGAAACCAACAATTGTACACTAAAAGGAATTTTCTTCTAATGAGCTAAATACAGAATTTTGGTACTTTTACACCAAAAAGCCAGTTTAATAACATGGACAAATTTTACTACTCTCTTCCCAACCTGAATGGTTAAGTTAAGTTTTAATCTATAAAATTAAATTTTTAAAAAAGTTTTTTTTAACTGAAAATAAGGAGTGACATTATAACTTAAAACAAACAGAAATTATTCTGCATGTGAAAGGGGCTGTCCCTCATCAGCACCTCTCTCTTTATGCTAAATTTTGACTCTTTGTAGCAACTCTTAAAAAACTTAAAAGAATAAAAACTTAAGCTTTAAGCTTTAAACCTAAGCTTTTTTTCTGGAGAGAAAAATTTAGTTGTAAATAAAAGGGTTGTTTTAGGTACTGCAGTACTACTGCCTAAGTAATGAGTGAAATGGTTTTAATAGGATATATTTTTTCTGGCCACTTTGTATGGTAGTTGTTGTAGAGACTTCAGAGGCAGCTCATTCTGTTTAAAATTGAAACTTCTGGTGCATCTTTTAAGAGTTAAAAGTCATTTGAGGACAGCCAGCCCCCATCTCTTTAGCTGATCTCCCTGGAAAGGAATCCAATCAAAATTTTTAGATAACCATTTTGTTCAAATTTGTCAAAAAATCCAATAAATATGCATGGCCATGCCATAACCCTTCAGTCAAAGCTGCAAGCTACCTATTGTTTACAGATAGGTTTGTTTATTTGGAAAAAGAAATTGGCCTATGTTTGATCCTGGTTCTCCAAAGTGGTTAAGGGTATTAAAGTGAACTTTTTAGTGAATGATGAACTAAATTAAAACACACTATTTGCATTGTCAAGATAGACACATAGTATTGTCAAGATAGCATGGGAATACCTCATGAATAGAATAGGATGTAAAGCTGAACCTGTCAGTATTTTTAAAAAGTTGACACTGTATTCAGATTCTCTAAAGGACATCTGTGAAATATCCTAGTGGTAGCTAAGAGTACTAATTTGAAACATCCAGGGTATGTTGAGGGGGCATGATTACCATCCAGGTGGTCAAAACAATATATCTACAATACCCCAGGAACAGCTAAGGCCATTAACTTGAAACTTTCAGAGAATTTTCAACTACATGAAAAAGCACTATGTGCAACCTGGTTGTCAAAAGGGCATATCTGCAATACATTAGGAACAGCTAAGGGTACTAAGTTGAAACCTTTAAGGGCATGCTGTCAAGGTATAACAGATTTCTCCAATGTATTCACACAATGAGCTGAGCAGACAACAAATAAGTTTCATGCCCACATAGATAGGAGGTAAATTTACCTGGTACTGGCCTTCTTGTGTGGCTAAAATAGAAATCCAAACAACATTATAGCAACAAAGGCATGAAAATCTACATGCTCCCAATCAGGAAAGACTGTCTTGCACCCATCTATAGGCTTTGCTGCCCATGGCAGTTCCTTAGTTCAATTACAAGGCAGAGCAAGCCCTGGTTGTAGCTTTTATTTCTAGAAGCACAAAAACCTGTCAATAAACCAGGTATGGATAGAAGCTACACAGCTTGAAGGCTTAACATGCTCAGAGAAGAAGTGTTGCCATGTTTGTATATTGACAGAATGTTTTGACAGCTTTTGTGAGTGTCCTCTTGTATGGTGCTGACTTGAATGTTTGGTAAAAAGGGGGTTATATGGTTGTGCATTATACTTGTAGGTCAGCATCATATCACAATGGCAGCATCTGAAGACAAGTGTTGGCAGCTGCATGTGTTCCAGTCTCTCTGTATGGGAGATTTGGGCCAGCTATGCACTTTGTGTCACACCTCTGAACTCCTTTGATTAGACTGGTATCATTCTTATAGGAAGGAGAGGTGAGACATGCACCAAAATCCAAAACAGGCCTAACTATAGCCTTATAGAGCCTTAGATAGACTGTATGGGAACAGCTGGTTATGGTGTGTTTGAGGAGACCAAGGCTTGAATTTGCTTTTGAAACTGCTTGTTGCCAGTGGCTGTGGAACTTCAATTGTTCATCTATCAGCACTCCTAGACCTCTGTCTTTGGGACTTGTCTTTAGTACTAAGTCAGCCAGTGAATTGGGATTGGACATGTTGTATTGGTGATGGGGGTTGTTGCTTCCAAAGTGTAGGACACTGCACTTCGATGTGTTGAATTTAAGTAGTCAATCTTGTGCCCATGTTTGGATTTTATGAAGGTCACACTGCAGACTTTGTTGATTTGCAGGCCCAAAAAGCTTGGAGTCGTCGGCATACAGAGTGATGCTGTTTTCTGTTCCATACACCATATCATTGGCATATATGAGGAATAGGGTAGGGCCCAAAACAGTACCTTGGGGAACTCTGCTTACAACATCACATGGTTTGGAGAAAGTCTTGTCACCATTAGCTGTGAAGAGTCAAACCTGCTGAGTCCAACCAGTCAGAATGTGCATGACTCATTTAATCATGTCTGTGTGGGTACCTGCTGCTGAAAGTTTCAATATGAGATAGTTGTGTAGTACCTTGTTGAAAGCCTTGGCTAGGTCAAGTAAAATCAGGTCCACAGGGATTCCTTTCCCCAGGTGATCTGTTATGATGCTGTATGTCTCAAGAAGCTTGGTCTCAACCGATTTTCCTGGCTAAAAGCCATGCTGGTTGGGGGAAAGTATATTATTGGTATGGAGATATGTCAGAATATCACCATTCACATCCTGCTCAAGGGTTTTTGCCACTGCTGAGGTCAGACTGATGGGTCTGTAGTTTTTGGCTTTGGTGTGGTCACCTTTCTTGAGTATTGGGGAGGCATGGGTCAGCTTCCAGTCTATGGGTACCTTTTTCAAGTCAAGCAACAGTTGGAATATATTGCATAGTGGTTGTGCAATTTCTTTGGCAAGCTCCTTCAATAGTCTTAGGTGCAAGTTATCAGGACTAGCAGATTTGTTGACGTATAGTGCTTCAAGTTACTTTTGGATGACAGGGGGGAGAGTAGAAGAGGCGGCATCAGGTTAGGGATGTAGTAGGATGGACTATGAGGAAGAGGGCCATCTTGTTCATTGGTGAAAGCTAACACAAACTGCCTGTTGAGGAGTTTGGCAATGTCCTTCAAGTTGGTCACTTCCTTTCTATCATCCCTACTGAGTGCTTTTACTTACTGTCTGCTATGGTCCTTACTAGATACATACTTCCAGAACTTCTTCAGGTTATTCTTACTATCATCAGCTAGCTTGGACTTGTAACTTGCGTAAAGTTGTTTAGTTAGGCTTCTTAGTTTGTTTCAAGCTTTTGTAAACTTTTGGTAGTGTTCTTTCCCTCCTTTATTGTACTTTCTCCAGTATCGTCCCTTCCTGTTTCTTTCCTTGTGTTTCTGAGGGGTCATGAAAGGCAGCGTTTTGGGCTTTGGCATGAGTTTTACTGATGTGTGCTTATTTTGAAGTGTAAGTAGCTCGTCCTTTAGGTTAGCCCATTCTTGGTTGATGTCCCCTTGAAGTAAAAGTGACCAAACTATGCCTTCCAGCTCTTTTCTGATTGCCCTGTAATGTACATAATTTTTCTTTATGTTATCATTTTTTATCTTACGAAATGCCAGATTCACTTCTAGGATTAAATGATTGCTCTTTCCTAGAGGGGGTAAGTAATTTATGTTCTGAAGAAGGTCTTTATCCCATAGGAACACTAGGTCCAGTAGAGTTGGTCTCTGGAAAAGTCGGCCTCTAGTAGCTTGTTTGACAATCTGGTAGAGATTAAGGTTGTGAAGGCACTCTGTGAATAGATTTGTGCTTCTGCTTCTGTTTGTAAGTACAGGTATATACGGGTATCCCTCTCTCCATATAAGGTCAGGGAAGTTAAAATCACCAGCTATAGGTAGGTTCCCTGTGTAATTGATAGTTGCTTTATGCAGCATAGTTGCTATTGTCTGCTCAGTTTCTTGGCAATCTGAGGCAGATGGGCTTCTATAAATACAGCCTACTCTGGTTATTACTGGTTATATTCTGGTAATTCTTAGGCACCTTTTTTGTATTGCCTCTATTCTGTCAGACAATTGAATGGAGATGCCAGGATGCCAAACAGGACAGGTGCACTTGAGGGTTGGGCATACAAATGAGAGGCAAATCCTCAAACAATGTGATTTAGGGCATTTAAATTTTTCAAGGTGGGAAAATGCAGCATTTGCACATTTTAAGATGTCATCAATATATATATATATATATATATATATATATATATATATATATATATATATATATATATATATATATATATATATATATATATATATATATATATATATATATATATATATATATATATATATATATACATAAATATATATATATATATATATATAGAGTAGAATATTTTTATTTATAACACATACATAAACAAATGTCACAAAACAGCGCACATGCCTGGTGGCATACTTTAGCACTGAAAATATTGCCAACAAAAATACACAGCCATTTTGTAACTAAATTTTACAACAACAAAAAAGAAAACCCTAATGAACAAAATGCTTAGCATGTCATAAGATATTTCTTCACCAGTCTTAGAAAATGTTGCTTGTTGCTGCATTCTCGAACTGATACTGGAATTGAGTTCCAGATTTTTGGGCCAGTGTGATGGATGCTGAATCCTGCTCTTGATGTTGGGCGAATTTTGCATGAAAAGTCTGAATGATGCATAGTAGGATAATTATGAAATTGAGAATTAGTTTGAAAAATGCCGGAGAAATTCAGAGGTAAACTACTATATTGATAATTGTGACAAATACTAGAGATAGGAATTAAATGAAGTTGGTCCAAAAAGAAAATTCCTGAAGAGAAAATTCCATATAGGTGTCTAACTGAAGATCTGCAATCAACATTAAAAAGAATCCTCATTGCTTTATTCTGAAGTATTTGGAGAGATTTGAAAACAGACAAAAGGTAGATGCCCAAACCGAAATTCAATAGAGAAAATATGGGTGGACAAAAGAATAATAAATAGACTTTAGAATAGCTTAAGTAGAGAAATTACTCTATAATCTATAGGGTCATTTGAACTCCCAGCTTTAGGTAATGCTATGACATTTTAGGAAAGAAATGACAAAGACGAGTTAGCATGCCAATATTTTGGGAAATTTTTAACAACAGTGTTTGTGCATAATTATGAAATGAAAAATTTTCATCTAAAATAATCCCAAGATATTTAAACTGATTTACCTGTTTTAATTCAAGACTATTCAAGAAAAGAGAGAAGGTATCTGACACTACTGATCCAGTTCACGAAAATAACATGTATTGGCATTTTTTTTCATTTAAAGCTAGTAAATTCCTTGAATAACAATCATATACAGTTAGTAACGTACTTTCGAGGTTTTGGAAAAGAACTGATGGGTCCTGGTGAGAAGCAAAAATTACTACATCATCAGCAAACATTATAATTTTACAAAGAGGCAAAACTTCTGGCAAATCATTTATAAAAAGAAGAAATAGAATAGGCCCAAGGACAGAGTCGTGATGCACTCTGTAATTAATCGGAAAAGTTTCAGAACAGAGATCACAAGGTTTATCAATATAATCTAGTCGTCTCCCAGAAAGGTTAGGTGCCAACAAAGGTGAAATGCTTGATGCTATTTGCTTTACGGTTTGAGCCGAACATCAAGAGCAGGATTCAGCATCCATCACACTGGCCCAAAAATCTGGAACTCAATTCCAGCATCAGTTCAAGAATGCAGCAACAAGCAACATTTTCTAAGACTGGTGAAGAAATATCTTATGACCTGCTAAGCATTTTGTTCATTAGGGTTTTCTTTTTTGTTGTTGTAAAATTTAGTTAGTTTGTAAAGTTTGAGGATTTGCCTCTCATTTGTATGCCCAACCCTCAAGTACACCTGTCCTGTTTGGCATCCTGGCATCTCCATTCAATGGTCTGACAGAATAGAGGCAATACAAAAAAGGTGCCTAAGAATTACCAGAATATAACCAGTAATAACCAGAGTAGGCTGTATTTATAGAAGCCCATCTGCCTCAGATTGCCAAGAAACTGAGCAGACAATAGCAACAATGCTGCATAAAGCAACTATAAATTACACAGGGAACCTACTTATAGTTGGTGATTTTAACTTCCCTGACCTTATATGGAAAGAGGGATACCCGTATATACCTGTACTTATGAACAGAAGCAGAAGCACAAATCTATTCACAGAGTGCCTTCACAACCTTAATCTCTACCAGATTGTCAAACAAGCTACTAGAGGCCGACTTTTCCAGAGACCAACTCTGCTGGACCTAGTGTTCCTACGGGATAAAGACCTTCTTCAGAACATAAATTACTTACCCCCTCTAGGAAAGAGCAATCATTTAATCCTAGAAGTGAATCTGGCATTTCGTAAGATAAAAAATGATAACATAAAGAAAAATTATGTACATTACAGGGCAATCAGAAAAGAGCTGGAAGGCATAGTTTGGTCACTTTTACTTCAAGGGGACATCAACCAAGAATGGGCTAACCTAAAGGACGAGCTACTTACACTTCAAAATAAGCACACATCAGTAAAACTCATGCCAAAGTCCAAAACGCTGCCTTTCATGACCCCTCAGAAACACAAGGAAAGAAACAGGAAGGGACGATACTGGAGAACGTACAATAAAGGAGGGAAAGAAGAACACTACCAAAAGTTTGCAAAAGCTTGAAACAAACTAAGAAGCCTAACTAAACAACTTTACGCAAGTTACAAGTCCAAGCTAGCTGATGATAGTAAGAATAACCTGAAGAAGTTCTGGAAGTATGTATCTAGTAAGGACCATAGCAGACAGTAAGTAAAAGCACTCAGTAGGGATGATAGAAAGGAAGTGACCAACTTGAAGGACATTGCCAAACTCCTCAACAGGCAGTTTGTGTTAGCTTTCACCAATGAACAAGATGGCCCTCTTCCTCATAGTCCATCCTACTACATCCCTAACCTGATGCCGCCTATTCTACTCTCCCCCCTGTCATCCAAAAGTAACTTGAAGCACTATACGTCAACAAATCTGCTAGTCCTGATAACTTGCACCTAAGACTATTGAAGGAGCTTGCCAAAGAAATTGCACAACCACTATGCAATATATTCCAACTGTTGCTTGACTTGAAAAAGGTACCCATAGACTGGAAGCTGACCCATGCCTCCCCAACACTCAAGAAAGGTGACCACACCAAAGCCAAAAACTACAGACCCATCAGTCTGACCTCAGCAGTGGCAAAAACCCTTGAGCAGGATGTGAATGGTGAGATTCTGACACATCTCCATACCAATAATATACTTTCCCCCAACCAGCATGGCTTTTAGCCAGGAAAATCGGTTGAGACCAAGCTTCTTGAGACATACAGCATCATAACAGATCACCTGGGGAAAGGAATCCCTGTGGACCTGATTTTACTTGACCTAGCCAAGGCTTTCAACAAGGTACTACACAACTATCTCATATTGAAACTTTCAGCAGCAGGTACCCACACAGACATGATTGATTGGGTCATGCACTTTCTGACTGGTTGGACTCAGCAGGTTTGACTCTTCACAGCTAATGGTGACAAGGTTTTCTTCAAACCATGTGATGTTGTAAGCAGAGGCCCCCAAGGTACTGTTTTCGGCCCTACCCTATTCCTCATATATGCCAATGATATGGTGTATGGAACAGAAAACAGCATCACTCTCTATGCCGACGACTCCAAGCTTTTCGGGCCTGCAAATCAACCAAGTCTGCAGTGTGACCTTCATAAAATCCAAACATGGGCACAAGATTCACTACTCGAATTCAACACAACGAAGTGCAGTGTCCTTCACTTTCGAAGCAGCAATCCCCGTCACCAGTACAACATGTCTGATCCCAATTCACTGGCTGACTTAGTACTAAAGACAAGTCCCAAAGACAGAGGTCTAGGAGTGCTGATAGATGAACAATTGAAGTTCCACAGCCACTGGCAACAAGCAGTTTCAAAAGCAAATTCAAGCCTTGGTCTCCTCAAACACACCATAACCAGCTGTTCCCATACAGTCTATCTAAGGCTCTATAAGGATATAGTTAGGCCTGTTTTGGATTTTGGTGCATGTCTCACCTCTCCTTCCTATAAGAATGATACCAGTCTAATCAAAGGAGTTCAGAGGTGTGACACAAAGTGCATAGCTGGCCCAGATCTCCCATACAACAAGAGACTGGAACACATGCAGCTGCCAACACTTGTCTTCAGATGCTGCCATTGTGATATGATGCTGACCTACAAGTATAATGCACAACCATATAACCCCCTTTTTACCAAACATTCAAGTCAGCACCATACAAGAGGACACTCACAAAAGCTGTCAAAACATTCTGTCAATACACAAACATGGTAACACTTCTTCTCTGAGCATGTTAAGCCTTCAAGCTGTGTAGCTTCTATCCATACCTGGTTTATTGACAGGTTTTTGTGCTTCTAGAAATAAAAGCTACAGCCAGGGCTTGCTCTGCCTTGTAATTGAACTAAGGAACTGCCATGGGCAGCAGGGCCTATAGATAGGTGCAAGACAGTCTTTCCTGATTGGGAGCTGTAGATTTTCACGCCTTTGTTGCTATAATGTTGTTTGGATTTCTATTTTAGCCACACAAGAAGGCCAGTACCAGGTAAATTTACCTCCTATCTATGTGGGCATGAAACTTATTTGTTGTCTGCTCAGCTCATTGTGTGAATACATTGGAGAAATCTGTTATACCTTGACAGCATGCCCTTAAAGGTTTCAGCTTAGTGCCCTTAGCTGTTCCTAATGTATTGCAGATATGCCCTTTTGACAACCAGGTTGCACATAGTGCTTTTTCATGTATTTTAAAATTCTCTGAAAGTTTCAAGTTAATGCCCTTAGCTGTTCCTGGGGTATTGCAGATATATTGTTTTGACCACCTGGATGGTAATCATGCCCCCTCAACATACCCTGGATGTTTCAAATTAGTACTCTTAGCTACCACTAGGATATTTCACAGATGTCCTTTAGAGAATCTGAATACAGTGTCAACTTTTTAAAAATACTGACAGGTTCAGCTTTACATCCTATTCTATTCATGAGGTATTCCCATGCTATCTTGACAATACTATGTGTCTATCTTGACAATGCAAATAGTGTGTTTTAATTTAGTTCATCATTCACTAAAAAGTTCACTTTAATACCCTTAACCACTTTGGAGAACCAGGATCAAACATAGGCCAATTTCCTTTTCCAAATAAACAAACCTATCTGTAAACAATAGGTAGCTCGCAGCTTTGACCCAAGGGTTATGGCATGGCCATGCATATTTATTGGATTTTTTGACAAATTTGAACAAAATGGTTATCTAAAAATTTTGATTGGATTCCTTTCCAGGGAGAGCAGCTAAAGAGATGGGGGCTGGCTGTCCTCAAATGACTTTTAACTCTTAAAAGATGCACCAGAAGTTTCAATTTTAAATGGAATGAGCTGCCTCTGAAGTCTCTACAACAACTACCATACAAAGTGGCCAGAAAAAATATATCCTATTAAAACCATTTCACTCATTACTTAGGCAGTAGTACTGCAGTACCTAAAACAACCCTTTTATTTACAACTAAATTTTACTCTCCAGAAAAAAAGCTTAAAGCTTAAGTTTTAATTCTTTTAAGTTTTTCAAGAGTTGCTACAAAGAGGATTTTGAGAAAAGAATGAAATTAACATTGTCTTCTCTTCTTAATTTCTTGTGCATTGGGGTCCTCTTGCCCCAACAACTTAAGAACAAGTTTTGAGCTAGTTAGAAATGTATATTTTTGATACTCTTTGGGGACTGTAACCCCAATTCTTTTGGGGACTGTATCCCTAACTAATTCTTCTTGAATACAGTTCCCCTCTGCCCAGGTATATATAGCTCTAAGTTTTTAACAATAATTGCAGACAACAAGTTTTTACACAGAAAAAAGTATAAGGCCCGTTTTTTAGCACTAAGATCTTGCATCTTTCTGCAAAGATTATCGTTTTTTAACTCATATTTGTTCTAAGATCTAACAGCTCACTGATATTAGCAACAGTGAAAAGGACGCCATTTTTCCGCCATATAGGACAATGATGAAAGAACTTTGATGACACACTCATCATTGTTCTCAGACCGCTGATCAGAGCAGAATGATGAAAGACGTTTGCAAAAAACAACAAAAGATGTAAGATCTTAGCACATTGATGAGTGAAAGAACAAATTGTCAGCTAACATTCTTTTTCTGTTATTTGCAGCCAAAACCCTCAAACTAACACTGTTTTGCATTTTGGGTAGCCAAGACACAATAGCATACAGGATGAGTTCCAAGCCAATCAGAAAAATAAAGTTTGTGAACCCTTTATTGGGTCCGGTTTTTTTTTGGGGGGGGGGGGAATTTGTTTTTTCCTGTTTTGTAATCTACCATGTAGTTCATATAGCCCAAGGTCTTAAGGACAAAATTCAGCCCATTTCCAACAACCTATTCATCCCCAAAATGTGTGTTCCTGTTGGCCTAGGCAATGCTCCTTAAAAGTTTCAAGCCAATCAGACACCCAAGAGCATACATTTCCTGCTCTTTCAGCTATATAAAAGCTAACAATGAACTACTGACAAATTAAGTGATTTACAGCCCTTGCCCCCAAAGCTGCATATTTATCAGACCTTCCTACAATTTGCATAAAATGGCAGGCTTGGAATTTCGATGCACTATCCTTTAAGTAAGCAGGGACTGAGTAACAAAGAGGGCATAGGAAGCAGGTTGGTTGCCATCCAAATCCTTTCAATCTAGAAAAAGGACACAAGAACTTTTAATTTCCAGTTGAATGAGTCCACTCCAAGCTGTATATATATATATATACTCGAAGACACTTTGATCCCCACCCAGGCTCAAAGCTTCTGCTATGGTCATATCAATGGAAATCTCCAAAGAGTTTCTTTTTAAAAGAGCTTTCAAGCGTAGTTAGGGGTATTTAGCCTATTTTTCTAGTATCCTGAGGTCATAAGACTGTCAAAGACTCCTCCTTGAACCTCCCAAATTGAAAGCTTTTATTATGACCTGGCCTTTTAATGTAACTTTGTCACTGGACCAAGGGCACTTGCAACATCTATTACCCTGAGGTCATAAGACTGTCAAAGCCTCCTCCTGAACCTCCCAAATTGAAAGCTTTTATTATGACCTGGCCTTTTAATGTAACTCCAGCACTGGACCAAGGGCGACATTGTCACTCGAGCTCAACGTTAGGTGGGGATGTCGATATCGCTTTCGTCACACCAATGCGTTTTATTGTGAATCTGCCTGGTACTTAAGAATGAATTTTTTCAAAGTAAACTCGTTTTATCAATAAGAAAAAAAGCGAATTGGACGCATGTGTCCCTTTCCCTTTGGACAATAAAACTATACAAGTGCTGTATCAAGTATAACTCACGAAAATCTTGTTAATTTTTGTCAACTTTTCAACTTTTTGGTATCCCTGCTTTCAATAAAAAAAATCAAGGTACTATCACTTAAATATAATAACTCCCTAGGCCCCCTCCCCTCTGGATACCATCTTGTTAGGATAGTCTCTGCTTTAAATAAAAAAAAAAAATAATTAACTTATTGGCATCCCTGCTTTAAAAAAAAATCGAGGTATTATCATTTATATATAATAGCTCCCTCCCCACCCCCCTCTGGATACCACTTTGATAGGATGCCGTCTCTGCTTTAAGTTAAAAAAAAGATTAACGTTTTGGTATCCCTGCTTTCAATAAAAAAAATCGAGATATTATTATTTCAATTTAATACCTCCCTACCCCTCCTCTGGATACCACCTTGATAGGATACCGTCTCAGCTTTACATTACAAAAAATAATTTACTAATTAACTAGGTTACTATATGGTTCAAACAAACACGCAAAATAACGTTAAACAGCTTAGTGTTCCTTGAAAAAAAAATTGAGGGTATGAGTCAAGGGGTACAAGGACAACAACAAAAATGTCGAAATTATTCAGATATACCTTAAATTATTGGAAAACTGAGCCACAGATTCGCCGTGGCATTCAATAACATCCAAATAATCTAATTAAAAGGGAGCACCCACAAAAGCTAAATTAGGCCAGTAGCCTATGAGAAATCACAAAATACCCAAGACAATGAACATGCCCCAATGGGGGGCCCTGGGTCTATAAAAAATATTTCAATGGTTTCCCAGGGAATTTGATATCATTTTCTTCTGTCTCCACTTTAAATAAAAAAAATAATCTTTTTGGCATCCGTGCTTTCCATAAAAAAAATGAGGTATTATCATTTAAAAATGATAGCCCCCTATCCCTCCCTATAGGCAATAATTTACAATTTTTTTATAATCATATTTTTGGGTTAACTTCCGTTTTAGTATTTAATTCCCCAACCTCGTACATAGCTTGGTCTATAGCTAAATTTTGTCTGAATAGAAGGGTTTTTTGGGGGGAGGGGGGTAAACATTTTTCAGAAAGATGATTAGATTTTCTTTAATCTATCAGGCATCCAACAATTGAGTATTAAACATTAAGGAAATCTTATCTAAAAACAGCAAAAGAAAAAAAAATTCTGCAAACTTACAATTCAGTTGTAGAAACAATCTGTTGGCTATCACTTTCAAAATCCAACTGAAGGCTGAAGCTGTATAGTAGTGAATGCGTTCTATAATTCTATTCAACTTGAAAATAAAATTCTTGACTACGGATGATGTAAGAACTAGTAACTGGGAAACTGCATTCGAAATGATTTAAACTCATTTCATAAAGATGATACTTTTTTTGTCAACATATGAAGAACTGTGTATATTGCAATATTTGCAATTGCATATTGCATCTGTCTGGTTTTTATGCAAAGTAACGAAAGAGATGAAAACTAACGAACAAGAGAGTTGTGAAGAATTATGGTAGGCAAAGTAATATTTGACTGGGAAAGTCACTGCTGATAAATTGCTAAGGTTGGCACCGTGATCGCGTGATTTTCGGGGATTCAGGGAACCAAATTTTTTTTCGGGGTGACGCATAGATTTTCCTGAAATACCCAAAATTCGGGGATAGTGCAAGTTCTGCTTGATTTCTAATCAGGAAAATCGAAATACTAAGCCACACGAGAAAGAAAAGCTCCGACTTTGCGGTTGGCGCAATAAAGAATTGCTGCAAATTTAATTTAAAGTCAGCCAAACGCCGCCGCCTCTGCCGGCGGTGGCGCGCCGGCGGCGTAGCAAAACTTCGGTGGCGTTCAACTGGGCTTCTCGTCGGCGGCGTTCGGCCGATCTGCCGGCGCGGCACCGGGGTCTACTTGTGTTCTATCCCCATTTGTATGGATCATTTTGATGGACTTTGTCTTAAGAAGCACAGGAAAGGCAATGGGAGAACATGGAATAAAATGGAGAAGTAAAATTTTTGTGGATTTAGATTATGCTGATGATTTAAGCATCATAGATGAAAGAGTGGGCAAAATGAATGAGCTCTTAGAGGTTTTGTGAGTTCAGGGTGCTGGAATAGGTTTAAAAATTGATTTTTACAAGACTATGTTGCTTAGACTAGGAATAAGTGAAGTTGAAAAGGTGACAATGGGTAACGAAAAAATCAATCAAGTGGACAGCTTCACTTACCTTGGTAATATTATTGGTAAAGATGGTAGGTGATGTGAAGATATTAAATGTAGAATAGCCAAGGCCCCAAGTGTTTTTTCAAAGTTAAAAAAAGTTGGGAAGAATAGGCAGATGAGTCGTCTAACCAAGGTTAGAATATCTAAAGCTATGCTGATGACAGTGGTCATATATGGTTCTGAACCATGGGTGATCTTAAAAATGGGGGAAGATCTGCTAGATGTTTTCCAGAGAAATTGCCTATGGACTGTTTGGGTATCTGATCCACTGACCATATTTCAAACAGTAGGCTGTACAAAAAGTGTGGTTCCATCCCACTTTCTAGAGCTATAATGAGAGAAAGGTTGAGATGGTTAGGGTAGGTTCTGCAGAAGAAGGATAACAGATTGCCAAAGAGTGTCCTTTTTTGCCAACCGCCTTGGGCTAAACAGAAAGCAGGTTGTCCTTGGTTGGGAAGGGAGGTTGTCATAAATGAAAATTTAAGGGAAATGAATTCATCCTGGGAGGATGTAAAGAGGGAGGCTTTAAATTGATTGGGATGGAGGAGGAGTATGCGTAGCTGTGTTGGCCTCAGGTGGCTTGGTGCTGTAGTGTTAGTAGTAGTAGTTAAATGGCTAAAAAGTTTGATTTTTGGCAACCTACCATCCTTCAACTGTAAAACGGGACAATAGATTAATGATTAATGAAAATATAAAAACAAAATGGAAAAGGGGTCAGTTAAACTTATCTACAAAAAAATGGTCTGCTGTAGGACAATCAATTGTTTTTCCATGGCGAGTGATTGTTTTCCAATTCATCTGAATTTATTCTTTCTTCATCTTTGTTCCCCATGTTGAGAGAGAGAGAGAGACATAACTTATTAACAAAAGTGCATGCATCAAATCCAATAGCCTACCCAAGAAGCAGATCCTTCCCAAAGGGTAGATTAAATAGTAAACAAAAATCTAAAAAATGTTTTATTTCTGATTGTTGTTTAAATTAATTTGAAACTTTTTAGGGCAGAGAATTTTAAAAACAAGATGGCTGATTCAGAGGAAGCTATTAAGCAAGAAGAGGAACACAAAAGCTCAAAAGAAGAAGCAGCTGGAGACGAAAGACCTGCAAAGAAAGCAAAGACTGAAGAAGACCCACAACCAGCTGATCAGGAAGCAGCACCTGCCGAAAATGGCTCCAGTCAGGCTGAAGAAACTGACAAAGCGCCTAAAGATGAAATTATGCCTGAGAAACCGGCCACTAAAGGCAGTATATCATCTGAATCCAGCTCCAAGCAAAACAGGGGTAGCTTTTGTTGTATTTTAGCTTGAAGAAATGCTTTGAGATATATCAGATTTTTATGTAAAGTTAGGCTAAAATAAGTAGACATATACAAAATATATTAAGATAAATGTATAGCTAATAAATCAAACAGTTCGTGGTAACGAACTGTAAGTAAGGAGCGACCCGGCTCAATGGTAACCGAAACTCTAGAAAACGGGTTATTGATACCAATAGATATATCAAAAGAATCAGATTTCAATGCTGATTTCAAATATATAACTTTCATCAAGTTTAGTGCTACCCATCAAAAGTTACGCGCCTGAGAAAATTTGGCTGATTTTCAAAAAAGGGGGAAAGATCCCCTAAAAGTTATAGAACCTTAATGAAAATCACACCATCATATTCATCGTATCAGAGAACCCTACTGTAGAGGTTTCAAGCTCCTATCTACAAAAATGTGGAATTTTACATATTTTGCCAGAAGAAAGATCACGGATGCGTGTTTATTTGTTTTTTTGTTTTTTTTTTTTTTTGTTTTTTTGTTTTTTTTTCCCAGGGGTGACCATATTGTCCCCATGGTCCTAGAATGTCTTGAGGGGGCTCATCCGAACGGAAAATGAAAGTTTTAGTGCTTTCTTTAATTAACCAAAAAAATGGAGGGCAACTAGGCCCCCTCCAACAATAATTGTTTTCCCAAAGTCGCCCGATCAAAATTTTGAGATGGGCATTTTGTTCGGCATGGTCCAAAATATTATAAATATGTCTTATAAGATGACTTAATCCCCCGAAGTTCCCAGAGGGAGGGCTAAAAGTTATGAACTTTACCCAATGTTAACATATAGTATTGGTTATTGGGAAGTATACACAAGTTTTCAGGAGGTTTTTTTTCTGGTCGGGGGAGGGACGGGGGGGTCGGTGGTTAGGTTGGAGGATCTGTTCAGGAAGGAAGTTTTCATGGGGGAAGGGAAATTGCCATGAAGGGGGCGCCGGACTTGCAAGCATTATTTATTGGATATTGGGAAGTATACAACCATTTTCAGGAAGGATTTTTTCTGGAGGGGGGGGTAGAGGAGGGGGTTACTCTGGAGAATATTTCCGTAGAGGATGTTTCTTTGGGGTAAGGGACATTTCTATGAAGGGGGCGCCGGATTTCCAAGCATTATTTAAGAAACGATCAGAAATTAAATAAAAAAAAACAAGTTTTTTCAACTGAAATGTAAGAAGGAATATTAGAACTTAAAACGAACAGAAATTATAACGTATGTGAGGGGGGTCTCCCCCAAGTCAATACCTCGCTCTTTACGCTACAGTTTTTTTTTAGTGCTTTCAAAAGAGCTATCTATTCTAATTAAACGGCCTTTGTGTTTCAGGGGTTTCTGAATCAAAATTTTTTTTAACTTTTAACGTAAAGAGCGTGGTATTGACTAAGGGAGAACCCCTTCATATAAGTAATAACATATACGTAATAAAAAAAACAATAAAAAAACAAGCGATACGGCTCAATAGTAATCGAAACTTTTAATAACGAAATTTTGATGTCAATAAATGTATCAAAAGAATGTGTTTATAATGCTGATCCTAAATATATAAATTTTATTAAGTTTAGTATTACTCATCAAAGGCTACGAGCCTGAGAAAATTTACTCGATTTTTTAAAGAGGGGGAAACATCCCCTACAAGTGAAAGAATTTTAATGAAAATCACACCGTCAGATTCAGCGTATCAGAAAACCCTATTACATAGGTTTCAAGCTCATATCTGCAAAAATCTGCAACTTTGTATTTTTTGCCAGAAGAAAAATATACGAATATAGAAGTTAGTTACGTAAGTTAATTTGTAAAGACATCCATTTAGCAAAAGAAAAGTAAAATTTTTATACAAATAAAAGCTGCATTAACTAAAAAACGATCAGAAATTAAATAAAAAAAACAAGTTTTTTAAACTGAAAGTAAGGAGCGACATTAAAACTTAAAACGAACAGAAATTATTCCGTATATGAAAGGGGCTGTCCCCTCCTCAACGCCTCGCTCTTTACGCTAAAGTTTGACTCTGTCTCACAACTTTATTTTTTAAAACAATAAAAAACTTTAGCGTAAAGAGCGAGGCGTTGAGGAGGGGACAGCCCCTTTCATATACGGAATAATTTCTGTTCGTTTTAAGTTTTAATGTCGCTCCTTACTTTCAGTTTAAAAAACTTGTTTTTTTTATTTAATCTATAAATATACCCAGCCATAATTTTTGTTTGTGTACATAGTAAAAATACAAATATGCTTGGTAGATTTTCCTTCTTAATGATGAAATATTATCAAATCACCAAATGAGCATAGGGAGTACCATAGATGATCATTGCACCTTAGAGAAATCATCAAAAGTAACTATACGACTAAATTTCAAGGAATATAGGGAATATGCCTCCTCCCCCTCCCCATTATATGCTTGCTAGAAGACCAGCATTTTCATTTGATTACTGCTTGTTCCAGGTCCATTTTTAAGGGGGGGGTGTAAGAGGACTCCTCCTAAGGCATTCTATCATTTGGATCCAGTTTGGAGCAAAAAATAGGTAGCTTTTATTGCATTTTAGCTTGTAAAAAAGAAATGCTTTGACATATCAAATTTTATTTAAGATTTTTATTTTATCAATTATTTGAACAGAACAAAATTATATCAACATTATGTCAGAACAAAAGGATATATACAAAATCTCAAGGGCGATAAGTTAGGATCATAATAAAAAAGAATTGACAACAGAAAATTTCCAAAAATATTGGAGCATTTAAAACGTTTCCAAAAAAGAATATGGCATGAAATGTACGCTAAATATACAAATAACATACAACTGACATTGTAATATTGACCGAAAACCAGCATTTTCATTTTGATTACTGCTTGTTCCATGTCCATTTCTATGGGGGGGGGGGAGTAAGAGGACTCCTAAGGCAGTGTATCATGCGGATCCAGTTTTAGGCAAAACAGAGGTAGCTTTTATTGCTTGTGTTGCATTTTAGCTTGAAAAAATGAAATGCTTTGACATATCAAATTTTATTTTTAAGATTTTATTTAGCATATCAGATTTTATTTAAGATTTTTATTTTATCAATTTTTTATGTCAGAACAAATAAATATATACAAAATCTCAAGGTTGTCTAGTTAGGATCATAATAAAAATGACTTGACAACAGAAAATTTCCAAAAATATTGGAGCATTTAAAATGTTTCCAAAAAAGAATATGGCATGAAATTTACGCTAAATATACAAATAACATACAACTGACATTGTAATATTGACCAAGAAACTCCTTGTTGACCCAGCCTTGTATTTTTATTAAAAATATTAATGATGTATACAAATTATCATTTAAGACCATCTCTTGAATGATCATGAGTTAAAAGAGATTGAGTTTTTTCCTGCAGATTTGGCAGGGGTTGGGGTACAGGCTTAATGACTCTGCTTTGGAGCCCTTGAGTAAATCAAATTGAAAACACCGCCATGATTCTGATTTTAATATGGTATAGCACCAGTCAGATTTGTAATTAACATGCTTTGAAACCCTTAATTACAATTTTAATGAAAACAAACACTATTTGCTGAACATGAAATTAATTTGATTTTAGATTTCCAAAAATTTAAAATTAGCTCTAGATTTTTTTATTATTTTTTTTATACAAGCTTCACGGCTCCATCACAGATGATGATTTGCCACTAGTCCTGGTAGTTACCTCATTTTCTAACACTGAGGTACTTGTTAAACCTTCTCTTGAACGCGTCAAGGGAAGGAGTTTTCGGGATTACCTCTATTGGTAATCTATTTCCCACTGTGGGAACCGATTGCAGGGCGATTTTCCGGGATTACCTCTGCCGGCAATCTATTCCATCTGGGAACCGATTGCAGGGCGAAACTCGTTTTCATATATTCTTGGTGGGGAGTGCCCTGCTCAACGTAGTCCTGACGAACTCTACTTTGGCGAGTTGAACGCAAGGGCTTTGCTTTATCAGGGACGAGCTTCGATAGCTCCTCTGATGGAGGGTTATACAAGTGCTTATAGAAAACCGACATGAACGCCACATCCAAACGTTCCTGGATTTTTTTGCAGGCAACAAGTTAAGGGATTTTCCAAGCTCTCTAAAGAGAATCTCAAGTCCGAAATACTAATTTGGGTATAAATCAAACATCATGTTTGAATTATTCAAATAATTCAATAATTATTTTTATTATAATTTAATTATAATAATTTATTATTATTATTAATTATTATTATTATAATTATTATTCATATTTAATATAATTTAATTATTATTATTGTTATTATATTATAATTATATTTATTATTATAAGTATTATTATTATTTGGAAATATAATTATTATCATTATAATTAAATAATTATTTAAATAATTCGGTTTTGAATTAGAACAAGTGATTATTAGGTGGTACTTGTGTATTATAGGCCACTCACTCAAATTTATGCAGTGTAAAATTCGAGAACGAACCCGTTTCTTTGTTGGTTTAATTCAGCTTAGCTTTGAGACAAGACAAAGAGAAGTGACACAGTGAATGGAAAATATATAATCTGGGCTATATATTTGCACATTAGGGGCGATGGGGGTAAAGTTTTGCGCAGTTTGAAGTTAGAAAACAATTCTTGCTTCATAATATGCAGAATAATTATACCTAACACATTTTGCATGCATACCCGTTATACTTCCCCCCCCCTCACCCCCACTCCTTAATGTGTAATTATATAGGTCAAATTTGTTTCTTAAGTATTATATTTTATGATATTTCATTAGAATTGAGCGTCAAAGAAAGAGGTTCTAATTAAATGAAGTCCTTGCGTGGGATGTAATACGTATGTACCGATTAGGCTAAACGTTTAATCATTAAGGCCTTTTTGTAAATATTCCCTGAATGATCATGAGCTGAAAGAGGCACGCATACAATCATTCTTTAATTTAATTATTAGGGAACACTCCCTAAATAATCTATGATTAGCCATCAGTCAAAATAGGTATATCCTACCTATATGTTCAAAGTTGGGGATAGTGGGAGTAAGAATCCTAGAACCTTAATTAGGGCACTCCATTTTTTATTAAGTTTCTTTTTATTAGTATTCCCCAAATTTTAGCCTACATGATAATTTATGAATATTAAAGTTGGATTTGTTCCTGTTGGAATTCCATTTTTTTTTCCTTTTTTTTGATTAATCATAAATTACATGTTCAAAATTGTATCTAATTATGTGTAGTTCTATTCAAATTGTGCATGTAAATTTCAAGTTATGTCTAAGAATGGTTTTCATCAAATATAAAAATGGCGTCGCTAAATAATTCCTATTTTAATTCCAGAGCCAGTTTTGTTGCAAGTTATTGCAAGATAGTTTCTTAAAAGATTTTATATTTATATGTTTTTCCTTTGAATACTGGGCCACAGTGTAGCTAATAAACCACATTGAAGGTCCTTTCATCTTTTTTTAATTGCTTTTCAATAATAGTTAAAGCTGAAAACGTATTTTGAGTACAATTATATAAAAACTGGGTATAATTGGATAGAATTTGAATATAAAACGTTGTGAACATGAAATTTCACAACTTACATAGTTGTAAAATTTTATCAGTTACACTGTAAAATTCGAAGGAATTTCAGGATGCAACCCTCAAAAAATGGTTTTCCACCTTTAAAGAAAACAGACAGTCCGCAAAAAAGGAGATTCCAAACTAGAACATGTTTGTGTTCTTCTTCTTCTATTTCACAGCAGGCGGGCTTTTCAGTTGATACTATTTAGCCCTCTTCTTTTTGCTTCACTCTGTGGGCTACAGAGCTACTGTCTTGGTTGTCTTTTAATTATATTATATTATTAAATACCGTTCGGTGGATCTTTCGACTCAAGGTGTTAAAACACAAGGAGATGTATATTAAGTCCTCTATTCTATTGGCAGGAATAGTTAGATGAGCTCTCGAATAATAGTAAGGGGTTATGGCGTTCCAAGCAGTGTGACAGTTTACAATGCAAGGTATGCTGTGCAGACGTCAGCATATTACATTCAAATAGGCAGTGGTCAATTGTTTCATTATTCATAATACAATACCTGCAAAGAGGGGACAGGGGAACTGAACCACTTGAATTAGGAAACTGATACGAGAATGCAAAAAAGTTTAGTCCATTTGTTCCAGAACAAGTTCTATGATAAATTTTAGAAAAATACTTAGTGCTCACAAACTCTAAGCTGTAATCTGAAATTTAAGAAATTTTAATAATGAGGAATTTAATAACAAAATTATGTCGACGAAGAGATGAATATAACTCAAATAGACGAGCATAGATTTTAGACGAAAAGATACTTTATGAGTATCTTAGTGTCTTTATGAGTATATTAGAAATGAATTGAAAATACTTTAAATTAAGAAATTGGACATAAAAACAACCCACTCCTTTGACGTTTTGAGGGGTCACTGATGAAGACTCCTTAAATTAAATTTTAAATAAAAAGAAATTGTCGATAACTCAAACTCCATAAAAATTTGTTTATCATTTGTGCTTTATATATGAATCCCATTTGTCCTATGCATGACTTAAGTGTCAATAATGTATCCAGTGTGTAATTTAATGAGCTGGGACATATTCAGGTTGGGACATAATGAGTTGGGTGAAATAATTATGAATGTCCAATCAAAGTGCAAATTCAAGGTAGTTTTTTTCAAGTTAGAAAAGGTGGAGGCGTGGGATAGCAGTTCGCCTTTTTTTAGGCTGCACGTGACGAAATATACGCAGGCACCAGTACTTAAAAATATTGATACTTGCAAACACATTAGTGCTAATACAGATTTTCAAAATCATGCTCTTGCTATTTGAATTTTCCGCTTCTGTATACAAGTGTAAATTCTTAATCAACAAAGAGCACGGACTATATGGCCCATGGCTTTTTCGTTAACGGATTTAACTATAAAGTGACTGAGGATTTATTCCAAACAGGTTACATTTTGACTAGTGTTTCTTATTTTCTATTTTCTAAAATCGTAAAAAAAGCTAAACTACCTAAATAATATTACTAATAATATTATAAATAATAATAATTTTACTTAATGTTTTCTTCCTTACGAGTTCTTTTAAGTCTATAGAAAATCAGTTGCCGTGTAGAAATTTCTGAAACACTAGTTTGTAATATTTGAAGCAATCTATTAAGCTTTCAGTAAAGTGTAAATTAATATCTAATTTCGAAGTGATAAATTATTTCCTTGATATAAGTATATTTTTGAAAATGATTTTACTTTTATAATTTGAATTCGTAATTCGCAATTTAAATTCATAATTTGTAGTTCATAATGTTTGAAGCAATAAATATGGTACCGTTTTGACGGACAGCCCCACTTTATTTTAGGATTGGTAGCACTACTCCTAAGCTTTAGCTTTAACAAGGGGCAGCCTCACTATTTTTTGAAATGATTTCTGTTTGTTTTAACTTTGGCTTCTTTGTTTATTGGATCTTTTTTTTTTTTTATGCTTGATATCTTCATTAGTAATGTTTCTGACAGTTTTTGAGTTTGACTTCTTATATGAGTTAATTTCTGCTTGTTTTAATTTTGAATATTATTTTTATTTTGATGAAGAACTTGTTTTTAAACTTGGTGTTGGTATAGAATCCATTATATAAGTTTACAGCGAAGACTGTTTAGACATGGATGATCAAATAAGGGATTTTTTTTCATTTGTCAAATCATTTGCTTTTGTGAACTTGTCTTACCTTCAAGCAACTGTCAACATTGGCATTTTCTGAAATGCACTCTTCATTTGGCGAACACTCAATAAACATTATAATAAAGTTACACTATCTACTTTAATTACTTTATTTTTTTTTGATTTTTTTTTTTTTACTTCGCTCCTTTTTTACATCACTTTTACTTGACTGTTACTTTAATTTTCTGCTTTAATCTTTATCAGTTGGAAAACAATTATGTTTGCTTTACAGCAGACTATGTGGTACTTCTCTATAATCCGGTAAGCACGTGAGAACTGTATTGCGAAGATCAGATAGGCATTACCCGGAAATTCATCTGAGACGCTGTATAAACAAAAGGTTTCTCACTCCGGGAACTATATTTTAAACTTTAGTTTTTTGGGGGTTTAGGGGGACTAAAAGGTACCTAGGTTGAATTAGGTTAGGTTACGTATTTAATATATGCTATGCTTTATATGTTATTCATAGGCCCAGGCACTTGGCAAGCTTCTATATGTAGACTCTCACCGTCAATTGTCTTCTAAATGCAGAAAATTTTGGCCTTTTATTAATGTCATACGTCCAAATTAACCTTAAATTAGAAGTGGTGCCTTTGTTAAATTAGATTTTTTTATTGGATTATAATAAACATTAAATAACATTATAATATAATGTATTATATAAACTTACATATATAATAACATTATAATATACTTACACTCTACTGTGTTTACTTTATTTTTTTTTTTTTTTACTTTACTTTACATTGCTTTTACATGACTGCTACTTAACTTTTCTGCTTCTATATGTTAAGCAGTTGGAAAATAATTATTGGTTCGCATTACAGCAAACTAACACTATCTATATCAATTACTTTACTGGTTTACTGTGCTGCTACAGCTACTTACTTTACTTTTCTGCTTTAATATGTTAGCATTCAGAAAATGATTATTGCTTCATAGTATAACAAACTAACACTATCCATTTTAGTTATTTTACTGCTTTACTATTACTGCTATCTTCTTTTACTTTACTGCTACTTTACTATTTATTCTTCTACTTTACTTTCTGCTACTTTTATTTATTCTGCTATTTTTATCTTTCTGCTATTTTTATTTATTCTGCTACTTTACTTTACTATTATCTTCTTTTACTTTACTGCTTTTAGATGCTAGGCGGTCAGAAAATAATTATTGGTACATACTCCAACAAACTTACACTATTTATTTTAATTACTTTTCTGCTTTTTTTAGACAAAAAGAAGACGCGAAGATTACAACGACCTTTTAATCATCGATCAAACGAACAAGAAAGGGATTCAAACAGTCGCTCAGGTGGATCAGGGGAACAAGGACCTACCCGAGGGGAATTTGGACCTCGGTATGAAAAAGATGTTGGAATCCAATCTTATGTTAATTTACATTGTGGATTTACTGGCGTTATCAAACAAAGGTGAATGATTATTATTTTAAAGATAATATTTTATTTCTAATGCTTGGTTTTGGAAAGAGTTGACCGTTTTTTCCAGCGTGATTTCAGGTTGCCTTGTTAATTAATGGTTTTGATGTGGAAAAAAATTCGGTTTAGTCTGTTTTTGAATCTGATTTGAATATAGTTTTTTTGCTAAATGGTATTTAGAAATAAACAAATATCTCCGTAAATGTACCGGTAAAAACACCACTCTTTATAAATATTCAAGTTTTTTTTTAAGAAATATTCTTTGAAGATTTGAGAGAATTTTGCTTTTTACCAATTCTTTTTTAGTTTTAATAATAGTTATTGTTAAAGGTATTCTTAGAAGATTTTAAAGAGAATTTTGCTTTAAATTAGACAAATAATAAGATAGTGCTGTCCCTTCATTACCTTTTCACTTGAAAGATCTTTGATCAAATAAACATATATAGTTCTTCAGGGTTGTTTTCTCTTGAATTTGAAAGGATTTGCCTAAAGACCCTGACTTTATTAGTGAACTCTTTGTTGTTGTCTTTGTGAAAATGTTTAAATTCGTGCAAGGCATCTACATGGAAAAGCAAGAAGCTATCCTCCTAAACAAGGCCGTACCCAGGATTTTTTTTTCGGAGGGGATTTTACTGAAAAAAAAAATTCAGGGGGGGGGGGGTTACACAAAAAAAAACAAAAAACGTATAAAAAATTTTTTATATCCATTTTTGTTATGTCTTTACGAGTCAGACAAACATTTTGGGGGGGTGGGTGTTCCAACCGCCCTAACCCCTCCCCCCTCTGGGTACGGCCTTGCTCCTAAACAAAATTAAGAAATGAATACAATGTGAAGTGCAACAAATTTACAGATTTTGATAATTCAATTAAATGGTTAATATGCGTGAAAATCCTGAGAAACTGGGTGAATTCTATAGTTTAATATTAATCTATATAATTAAATATTTGGGTCTATAATTTAAATTTAATTTTTAAATTTAAATATTTGTCTGGTTTAATCCTGTTAGGTAAAATTGACCCCCTCCAAAAAAAAAATACTTACGTCTGCATCTCTGAATAGGGATAATTAAGTTAAAAAAAAGTGCGTATTTAGGTTAGGTACATGGCAGGATTCGATGATAGGTGGTTCTTTCTAATAAACAAGGCATATTAAAATAGCAAAGTTATAAGATATCTTCAATAGTAAAATAGTGGAGGCGTCTTCAGCACAAGAGAAACACAAGAAGAACAAGATAAAAAAAAAAAAAAAAAAAAAACACCACCTATTAAATACAATCGTTGCAACTAATCCACGTAGGAAAAAGAAGCTATTAGAGTTACTTCAGTGAGAACACCAAAGCAACTGCTTTGGTTTTATTTGTTTTTAGTTTTAGTTTTTTTTTTTTTTTTATCTTGTTCTTCTTGTTTTTCTCTTGTGCTGAAGACGCCTTGTTTTGATACAGGCGAAATATCCACGTTGTTTTAAATTTTTCGTCTTTTTTCTCCACTGGCCGCAGTCTCGTTTGTCGTTTTTTTTTCATTGTTTTTTTTCTCTCTGTTGGTTTTTTTTCATGGCTGGCCAGTTCTACTACTACTAATACTAACAACTCACCGCAACACCAAGCCGCCTGAGGCCAACGCTGCTACACATGCTCCTCCTCCATCCCAATCTATTCAAAACCTCCCTTTTTACACCCTCCCACGAAGTTCCCATTTCATTTAAATCTCTTTATGACGTCCTCCCACCATAGAAGAGGATGACCTGCTTTCCATTTAGCCCTAGAGGGTTGGCCAAAAAGAACAATCTTCGGCAATCTGTCTTCTTTCATCCGCACAACGTGCCCTAGCTATCTCAACCTTTCTTTTATTATAGCTTTAAAGAGCGGTATTGAACCACATTTTTCGTACAGCATATCGTTTGAAATATGATCAGTCAGCCGGGTATCCAGAACAATCCTTAAGCAATTTCTCTGGAAAACATCAAGCAAATCTTCATCCGCTTCTCGAAGCGCCCATGCTTCAGAGCCATATTTGACTACTGTCATCACTGTAGCTTCTAATATTCTAATCTTGATTTGCAGACTTATCTTCCTATTCTTTCAATTTATTTTCAATTGTGAAAAAACACCCTGAGCCTTGGCTATTCTACTTTTAACATCTTCACTGATCCCACCATCTTTACTAATAATACTACCAAAGTAAGCGAAGCTGCCTACTTGATCAATCTTTTCATTACCCAACGTCACCTTTTCATCTTCACTTATTCATAGCCTTAATGACTTAGTCTTCTTAGCATTAATTTTCAAATCTATTCTAGGACCCTTAACTCGCAAAACCTCTAAAAGTTCATTCATTTTGCTCACACTTTCCTCTAGGATGCTTAAATCATCAGCATAATCCAAGTCCAGGAGAGTTTTTCCTTCCCATTTGACTCCATGGTCTCCCATTGCCTTTCTTGTGCTCCTGAAGACAAAGTCCATCAAAATGATCCATATAAAGCGGGATAGAATACTACCATGCTTAACTCCTGATTTAATACAAAACAAGCTGCTAACCTCATTTCCTACCGTAACTGCAGTAGTGTTATTCTCGTACATAGCACTAATCACTTTAAAGTATTTGTCTGGTATATTATACAAGGATAAAACCTTTGCTAAAGCTCTTTTATCAACAGAATCGAACGCTTGCTGATGATCTATAAAACTAAGGACCGAAGGTGTTTGACAACTCTGGCACTTCTCAATTATTAAGCTAAGAGTGAAAATTTGGTCGACGCATCCTCTACCTTTTCTAAAACCGCATTGTTCTTCTCTTAACACTTTTTTGACGGCATCTCTCAGTAGAAAATTATAATATTACTAAGTAATTTGCTACCTACAGAGACCAGATTAATGCCTCGATAATTACCACACTCACTTTTATCACCTTTCTTAAAAATTCTCTTAATTAGTGTTTTCCTAAAAATCATTTGGTACTTCCCCTTTTTCAAAAATCATATTCATAGTATTCAGTAACTTATTTTCAACCACAGAGCCACCATATTTAAGAAACTCATTTACCACCCTATCGGTATACATACTACCTTGTATTTATGAGAGTGTTTAACTAAAATTTCATAGCTGTAATCTAGTAAACAGTATAGCACGGGCCGTAGTAAAAACAAATAAAACCACCACCAATCAAATACAATTGTCGCAACTAATCCACGTAGGAAAAAGAAGCTTTGCAGTCATTTATATATAGCGGTCCCTGGCAAATAGCCTGTTTGACGGGTTTCGTGACTGGTCTCCTTGTACAATATATGGCAGTGCCCACATAATGTACCAGTACCGACTGTTTCACTTAGAAGATTTTAATTACTTAGAAGATTCACTTAGAAGAAGGTTTAAAAAAAGAAAAATAAAAGGCAGGATATCTAGTAATTTTCCCTTTTATTAATACTCCAAAACCAGAGACTTATTTACACTAGTAAATTCTGGCATCCATACCACTAAAAACTAAAAAAAAAAAAAAATGAATGCTCGAGAAAAAAGAACTAAAATTTTTGCAACTACAGGTAACAGTGTCCACCAACGGAAGGTAATATTTTCCTTTTTAATAAAATAGTGACAATAAAATAAAAAACTCATTTATAAAAAATAATTATAAAGGTCCGAATGCGAAGGCTTCATATCCGAAAGCCTTTATGAACGAAAAAAAAACGGCTTGGGCAATAGTCTACTGCTCAGAGATCAACAAGAGTTCCAATAAAATAGTAATGCTCAGAGATAGAAACACCTCTGTTGATAGAAAAGCCAGTGACCTTGGAGATGCTGCTAGGAAGGGAGACACCTAATCACTATACAAATACTGTCGCGAGTTGACGGAAGGAAAGCCTTCCACACCGAGTTGTGTCTTATCTGCGAATGGCAACATGTTAGATAATGATGTGGGTCAACTTTCTTCCTGGAGTAGCTTCTTCAAAGCTTCTGAACGCTGAGGCAGTCGCATATCCTGACCCAGGCCTGATTCAAGCATCCATGACCACACTTCTGACCCATATCGCAACCGTTTGACGCCTTTGGGGTCCGAAATGTTGCAAAACGTCTAAGAAATAATTGAGCCCCTGGCGTCTGTGGTAGAGGTGCAACAGTGATACTGTGGCTCCAGCTAAACAGGCCACCATTGATTGTTAAAAAAAATCCCAGAGCAGTAGATGGCAGTATTTGCCCTATATTGTCTGAATGGGTAGTGGTAGGTTTCCCTATGATTTTTGGTCCTGGATCCCCCTAGTATTAGGAGACGTGACGACAGAAAGCACCACTTGGCCGATGCCTTGAGAAAGATGCTGCACTGGCGGCAAAATCTTTGGAAGACCTGTGGCC
>NC_142795.1:3895038-3966182 GCF_049724085.1 Artemia sp. Qi Xiang Cuo | reverse complement strand
ATGAAAGCTTACGTGGGTAAAATGACTATTGCTCTTCATTCACTTATATTACATAATCATGTTAATTTTTTGTTATTTTTTTTAGCTTTTCGCTTATCAAGACTTGTACTTTGTTGACGACTTACTATTAAGTGGATATATTTTTTATGGCTTACCAGACGACGCTATTTAATTAACCAGTGTCTGATGTGTTACTATTTTGTGTCAGCTCGCAGCTTAAGCCACGGACGTTGTTGCTTCTTACATATGAAAGGTGTCACATTATTATTGCTCACGAGTCACCGACATAAAATAAGCTTGTTACTTTGTATTTACTTTTTTTTAGCTTCTCGATGCTCAAGCCTATGTCTTTTTTGATTATTAAATCTTTAGTGGATAAATTTATTATTGATCGCGAGTCGACGATATTAAATAATCCATTTACTTTTTAGAAACTTTTTTTTAGCTTCTAGATGCTTATGACAAGGACGTTTATGCTTATAAAATATTAAGTGGGTACATTTTTTCAGGCCCGCCATTGACCGCTATAACTTAATCATCTTAGTTTTTATTTACTTTTTTTAGCTTCTAGCTTATCAAGAATAGGACGCTGTGGCTTACGAAAACTTACATGTGTAAAATGACTATGACTCGAGATTCGCCTAAATTAAATAATCATGGTACTTTTTATTTACTTTTTTTGGGATTTCGCTTATCAATCCTCGGTCTATTGTGATTATTTAAGAGAAAGTGGGTTAAACGATTATCGATTGCGAGGCAGCAATTTTCAATATTCCTGTGACGTTTTAGTTACTTTATATGAGCATCTCGATGCTCTTGACAATATCTTTGTTGAGTAGTTCCGATTAAAGGTGTACCACTATTCTTGATCGCGCGTCACCGATATAACATATTCCTGTTACTGGTTCTTTACTTTTTTTAGGTTATAGCAGATTAATCCAAGTACGATGTGGCTTATGAAAGCTTACATGGATAAAATGATTATGACTCGTGATTCGCCGATATTAAATAATCCTGTTACTTTTTTGTTAATTTTTTTAGGTTCTATCCACTCATTCATAGGACGTTGTGGAGTACGAAATCTGAAGTGGATAAAATTAGGCGTGATTGCGTGTCACCGATTGACAATACTCATTTAAATGGTTAGTTTCTTTTTTTTAGCTACTAGATGCATTTGAAACGGTCGTTTTTGCTAATTAAATCTAAAGGGGTTTACACTATGATTACTTATGTGTAACCGATAGTAAAATCTCCATTGACTTCTTAGAAACTATTGTATGTCGACTCGAGGATCATTACAATGCCGTTGTTGCTTATGAAAGATTCAAGGTATACCTTGATTAATGCCCACTAGTCGCCGATCTTACCTATCCATGTTAGTTATTCGTTATCTTTTTTATGTTCTAGCTGATTAAGCAAAGATCGTTGTGCCTTATGAAAGCTTACAGGGATAAAAAGTCTCTGACTCGCGATTCACCTATATTATTTAATCCTGTTACTTTGTATTTACTTTTTTTTGCTTCTCGCTTATCAAGCAAAGGACGTTGTGGATTACGAAAGCTTACATAGATTAAATTATTAGTGCTCGAGATTCGCCAATATGAAATAATTCTTTTACTTTGTTTTAACCTTTTATAGGTTCAATCTGATCAATCCAAGATCTATGTTGGATACTACAGCGAATGTGGATTCATTTTTGAATGGTCGCGATTTAACGATAGTAACTTTCCCATTGAAGGTTAAGTAACTTTTTTTTAGCTTCACGATGCTTTTTACACTGACGTATGTGATTATGACATATTTAGGGTAATAATTGATGCTTGATTGCGAGGCACCGATATTAAATTCTCCATTGACGTGTTAGTAACTTTTTTTTAGGGTCTCGAGGATTATGCCAAGGACTTATTTGATTATGAAAGCCTACGTGGATGAAATGTTAATTGATCGCGAGACAACGAAATTAAATATGCCATTTTCTGATTAGTTTCTATTGATTATCTTCTCGATGCAATTTAACAGGTCATGTTGGAATATGTCTCATTAAAGATGTAACATTATACTTGCTTGCGAGTAGCCGATATAAAATAATCCTGTTACGTTGTTTTTATTATTTTTAGCTTATCGCTGATCAAGCATAGGACGTTGTGGCTTACGAAAGCTTAAATAGATAAAATGATTATGGCCCGCGATTCACCGAATATTACATAATCCTGTTACTTTTTTGTTACTTTTTTTTAGCGTTACGATTATCATTGCAATATCGATTGTGATGATTTATTAGTTAGTGTATTAAATTAATAATGCTCGCGATGCAACGTTATTGAATTCTCCATGGACTTTTGTGTATCTTTTTTTTTTAGCTTCTAGAAGCTTATGACAATGACTTTTAGCCTATTGACATATAAAGGGGAAAACTTTTTAAGTGATAATCATACACAGTTTAAAAAAACTCCTGTAACTGTGATGTTACTTTTTTTTAGCTTATAGCTGATCAAGCAACGGACGTTGTGGATTACGAATGCTTACGGGAATACCAATATTATGACTTGTGAGTCACTAATTGTAACTACCCATTGGAATTTGTCGTTAATATTTTTTGGCTTATAGCTGATTAATCAAAGGACGTTGTGGCTTATGAAAGCTTACATGAATAAAATGATTATGGCCCGTTATTCTCAGATTGGTATAAATCCATTTTCTTTTGAGTTACAAATTTTTGTCTTCTCTCTGCTCTATACAAGACTCTTGTGGCTTCTGACATATAAAGGTGGTTCATTGATTAGTGCCCGCCATTCACCTCTAAAAACTAAAAAATTTACTTTGTATTACTTTTGTTTTAGCTTCTCGATGATTAAGCAAAGAACGTTGTGGCTTCAGTGCATCATTTTTTTTAGATTTTTTTTTTTTGCTTTGTACGGATGGAGCTGTAGAAGCTTCGGAGGACGCTCATTCGATGAGAAATACAAAGTTTTAGTTCCTTTATAAGAATCAAAAGTGATTGGAGGCTATACAGCTCCCTCTTCCGTTTTAGCTGCTCTCCTCCCAAAGACATCCAATCATAATTTTGAGATCACTATTTTGCTCAAAAAAGTCTAAAAACCCAAAGACTATGCCTCCGGGGTTAGCATGACGCCCGCAGCCCCTGGGACAAGGACTGCGCATATCAGTTGCATGCACACTTTAAACACACTATGTGGATGCAGGTTGTCAAAAGGTTATCACGAAAATTATCTGACAATATCTTAGGGTATTAAGCTGAAACTTTTTAGGGATATTGAACTACCTAAATACACTATGTGAATACGACTACAATAAATAACACTACATCTAAGGCTACGATTACTGCTAATACTGGGAGGACTGCTACTTCTACTGCTACTACTACGAATATGACTGCTATTGTTACGACTACTTCTACTGCTGTTAGGGCTACTACTGCTGCTAAGACTGTTACATCTACGACTACTACTACTATAATGGCTGCTATTGTTTCAACTGCCACTATTACTACTAGGAGTACTGCTACAACCACTACAAATTCTACGGCTATTATTAATGTGATTGCTACGACTACTGCTAATTCGACTTCCATGAACTACGGTTAATGCTATTACGACTACCACTACTGCTACTCCCACGGCTCCTACACACAAGAAAACTGAAAAAAAAGCTTTGCAAAAGCTCCTTCTACAACCATTGAAAAACATGTCAATTGAAAGAGAAGAAAACTAAAAAAAAAATAACTAAAAAAATAACAAACTTCACTGAAAAAATTTTCCACGAATGAGGTTTTTCAATGAAAAGTAAAGACTACATTGAACGTAAGGTGAGAAGAAATAAAGTCCTATGGTAATTCAAGAGCAAAATTAACAAAGTCGCTATCGATAAATAACTAAAACCCAAAACGAATTAACTACCACAAACCGGAATAGGCTAACCCCGCCTATACCTTCTAAAGACCAAAATATCGTTTGTGCTTTTCTTAAAACAAAATACTATTAATTAATTAAATTACTAAGTGATTAATTTAATAGTAAGTAATAAAAGTACTAATAAATAATACTTGCAATTTAATAGATGGAAAAATTGAAATTAGATGGATTGAAATAACTATACTGCTAATCAATCAAATTACTAAATGATGAATTTAATTGTAAGTATTAAAAGTACACGGATTTTACGTAGGTTATGTGGTAAATAAGTAGTAAAAGATGCAGAATCTCTTAAAATACAGGAAATTATGTAGGCCTTTTTTATCATGTCTGCGTAAGTGGATAGCACCTTTTCTCCGCGTAAGTTGTAAATATCCTACTTTAATTGTTTTTAGTATCTTTGGCATTAGTTCAGTTTTACTAATGTTGGGAATTAGCTAGTGTTAGTGTGAATTAATCAAAATTTTTTGGCGAATTACAAAAATTCCGAAAGAGATATGATTGGCTCAAATTAAGATTAGCCCCTCCCTTATTTACCGCCACTGATAAGAGTAATATTGGTTTTCTCTAGCACCATAACAAGAAGAAGGTCATGATGCAATTCGTGTCATAACACAATTGAATTAAAAAAAAAAACAGGTTTTTTTTTAACTGAAAGAAAGGAGCGACGTTAAAACTTAAAAGAAAGTAAAATTATTCCGTGTATGAGAGAGTTGCCCGTCCTCAATCCTTCATTGTTTATGCTAAAGTTTGGCTTTTTTCTAATTCTTTAAAAACGACTCCTGAAACCAAGGCCGTACCCAGGATTTTTTTTCGGGGGGGGTTTTATCCCAAAAAAATTTCGGGGGTGGGGGGGGGGGGGGTTACACAAAAAAAAACTCAAAAGACGCATACAAAATTTGTTTATATCCATTTTTGTTACGTTTTTACGACTCAGACAAGCATTTCGGGGTGGGGGTTAAAACTCCCCTACCCCCCGCTCTGGGTACGGCCTTGCCTGAAACAGTAGGGTCGTCTAATTAGAAAAAGAAGCTTGTTTTTAGCTTGTTCTAAGCTTAACGAGCGAGGGACTGACAGAGTCGCTCATACTGGTTCTAAGAAAGTACTCGGAAGTACTCGTCTTTGTAATCATATTTCTAGATGGGCAGAATCCTTTTAAGTAAGATCTCTATTAGCCAAAAAGCTGAATTTTCCTAATTTTATAATTTGTCCCGCCACGAAAAGGTGGACGGCTTTATTCCTAAAAGATTATTTTGGGTCAGAAGGGTAAAATTCCCTTGGGGGAAAATCTTTTTTGGGAGTATTTTTTGTTTAAATGCCTTTTTTAGTGTTTTGAAAAAGTGACATGTCCCCCCGCCCCTACTCCCTTAAATTTTGTGTGACTAAATGTCAGTGTGAATGTGCCTCAAAAGACGATTTTGTTCCAGGCTTGTAATTTAATTTTGGTATCTGATGACGAAGATCCAACTTTGCAGTGGGCCCTGCAGAGATGGCAAAGCCGAAAGGATGCCTATAGGGCTGTCAGACATCTTCTGAAGTTTTCGGAGGAATTGAGCACGAGAATTGAAGGCAGACTTTTGCTTGGACTAACAAAGTATAGAAAAGATTATGAAAAGGCGATAAATTCGGTGAGCTTATTTTTGAGTTGTGGAATTACTGAGGGGAAACTAGAATTTTTTTTTTTGTACCAATGCTCATCATGGAATGAGGAGGGGAGAGGGAGGGGTAAACAAAGAGAAATGAATGTTATGGATTTGTCGTTTTAGAAGGATTTTTTTATGTGCTTTGACTCCACAAAAAAAGTTTTCTTTGTGGAAAAGTCTCTATAAATCTATAATGAGAATTTAGTGGTATTTTAATTCAAAATTCGTGAAACCAATGTTCCTTTGACGTTTATCTGTGTTACATACATTTCTGCTATGTTAAAGTTGTCAAGACATATCTTTTTTCTGTTCGAAAGGGTTTTTTTGTTACTTTTTGGCTAAATATATTCAACAATCTCTTAATTTGCTTCATGACAGATTTTGCGAGAATTACTCCATTTTTCACATTTTTCTTTTCAATATCTTTCTGTAAAATCCCCCTCATTAATGAGTTCTAATACATTTAGCAGTAATTCTTAAATTAGTTAATATTTTTTAGTTTCGTTCTAGTACGTTTTAATGGGACCAGTTTTGTATTGTATTTGTATGTGTGTTTTACCTGTCGTCACATAAGCTGAATAAATGAAAAAATTACCATTATAACCAAGATTGATGAAAAAAACTATTGAAACGTAGATTGACAGTTTAATATATATTGATATTTATATAATATATATTGATATTTATTCCCGAAAGTCTCAGCAATTTTGCCTTTATAAGCGTAGAGAAAACGTTTAAAATGTGTTTTGTTTTCATTAAAGCTCAAATGATTCTCGGCTCTTTAGAAAGCATATGGGGTGTTAGTAACTATCATAGTAGTATTAGTCGTAGCATTACAATTAGTTCTTGTAGTCGTAGTCATTGTAGTTATAATAGTAGTCGTAGTAGTAGTCATAGTATTAGTGGCCGTAGTAGCAGTGGTTGTAGTACTTATAACAGTCGTTATAGCAGTAGAAATAGTACTAGTCTTAGTAGTAGGAGTCGTAGCCGTAGATGTAGCAGAAGGAGTAGTATAAAGCGTAGTAGTCATAGTAGTGATCGTAGTAGTAGAAGTCGTTGTAGTATCAGTTGTAGCCGTAGTAGTCGTAGTCTTAGTGGTAGTAGCGATAGTAGTAGTAGCAGTCGTAACGGTAGACACATACTGGTTTGTTCGTCATCCCCCTCTACATGCCCTGGAATTTTCAATTTAACACCCTAAGTCGTTCCAGAGATTGTTCTGGCAAGACCTTTTTACAACCTGCATACTTATGTGTTTTGATTGAGCTAACCATCCCCTTCAACATTCCCTAAACGTTTCACTTGTTTTTACCTTTAATTTTTTTTATAGCCTTTATTAATTCCTTTAAAGGCAGCAGTTATTCTGTACCGGTACTTCATTCTGCCCAAACACTCCTCCTCTGAAGTAGTTTTAACTAGTTTTTGTCACCTCAACGTAAAGCAGCTAGCATTAACAGTTCCTAAATAAAAAGGTTAAAGAGACATATTGAAAATGAACAGAAGAAAACTTTGAAATCAAGTAGGGTGAGTTCCAATGAACATGAGACTTCTTAAAGGTTGGATGAAAAATGAATTCCCGAGAGGTAAAGCTCATCATTCATCTTGATAGCATCATCTTTAAACATGATTGTACAATGCTTGTGGTATGATTTTGTGGAGCTTGAAGTGGAATAAAGTGGGTCATCCAAGTTCAACACCATTTTCTAACTCAAGGAGACTCGTTAGAACAAACAAGGAAGTATTAGTCGAGTCTTATGTTCTTTGAGTTGACTGTGTGGGTGTATTCAAAGTGGTTTGGAAGATAATATTAAGTTTCTTTAGTCCTGTATTATGCCTTTGTGAACGCCAGTCTTCATCAGATTGTCTTGAGACATGGAATTGCTAGGGGAAACATTCATAGAACTAATGTTTAAGAAGGTGAAAATCGCACCGTGCAGCAGCCCAAAGATTGCATATGCTTCGAGCTTTTAGAGTTGGCAAGTGATGTTGCAATGTTTTATCCAGTGTTACTTCGCTTATGTGTGTTTACTATAGAGATGTTTTTCTTCCTTTCAAGCATGGCATTGTCACCTCGCCATTTTTGCTGCTATTGCTCTAATTTTTTTTTTCTTTTTTTTCTTTAGCTACCAAGAAAGATCCGTTTGCAGTACTTGCACGCCTATCAAAGCTACATTTGGAACCAAGTAGCTTCAAAAAGGGCCCTTCAATTTAAGAATAAAGTTATACCTGGTAAGAACTTCTTCGCTTTTCCGAGCTTCTCCCCCCCCCATATATAATTAAATAGGACGGTATTTCAACAAGTCTATCTTGTACAAAATAATAAAAAAATTAACATAGCGAAAGTCGTGTTCTGTTGTTTCTAGCCCTTCAGGGGAATAAGGCATGCAAATTAGGGTGGAAGGAATAAGGAAAATTTCTCTCTGTAGATAACCTGAAGAGGGCGCTTCTGCATACATTTAATTTTATTTCAACGGTCTTTCAAAAAAAGGGAACGCCAGTCCAGACTGGCTTATTATGGTAGCAGCCTGATTAAAGTCAGAGGGAAGGGACTCTATAATAAGAAGTTGTGACTCTGAATAATTGAAGTGAGAAATTGGCTAAGGTTATAAGTTGTCTTGAGGGAAAAATGGGGATATGAAAATTTATTTTGTTATGTATTTAACGCTGATCTATTTAATTTTGCTGTTCTCCATTACTTTGCTTCTTTGGCAAACAATTCTTTCACTTTTTTTTATTAATAATTAAATATTTTCTTGTCCTAGCCGAGTGGTATATGCGCTAGACCTGAAATCCTTTCTTCGTTGGCAAGGGGCTCGAGTCCTGGTGTTGCTAATTATTTGGTTGGTAATTATTTGGTATATAGGTATTTGGTAATTATTGGGAACGAAGGTCAATGGCGTGACTTTGTAAACTCAGATAGACCTGAACCAGTTCTAAATGGGTGCATGGGGAAGGTAAACAGGGAGGGTATGTGAAAGCACAGGATGGCCGGTCCCGAACCAACAATTGCACTTCCTGGCTGAGGGAACAGGAAACGGAGATCAGCACAGCCGGTTGGGGCTGTAAAGTCCGGTGCCGTTTTCTTTACCTTACCTTTACCAGCTTATAAAAGAAACAGATGGAAACTGAAACAAAGTAAAAAAGGACCTAAGTTTGAAGCAAAGACTACTTGCTACTAAATAAATTTCCTCAGTTATTATCAGAAATAAGGAGGAGACTACTTGCTAATAAAAAGCGAGACTACTTGAATAAGGAGACTACAGAAATAAGGAGCGAAAACTACTGGCTATTAAATAAATTTCCTCAGTTATTATCAGAAATAAGGAGCGAAAACTACTTGCTACTAAATAAATTTCCTCAGTTATTATCAGAAATAAGGAGGAGACTACTTGCTATTAAAAAGCGAGACTACTTGAATAAGGAGACTACAGAAATAAGGAGCGAAAACTACTTGCTACTAAATAAATTTCCTCAGTTATTATCAGAAATAAGGAGGATACTACTTGCTATTAAATAAATTGCCTCAGTTATTATCAGAAATAAGGAGGAGACTACTTGCTATTAAAAAGCGAGACTACTTGAATAAGGAGACTACAGAAATAAGGAGTGAAAACTACTGGCTATTAAATAAATTTCCTCAGTTATTATCAGAAATAAGGAGGAGACTACTTGCTACTAAATAAATTTCCTCAGTTATTATCAGAAATAAGGAGGAGACTACTTGCTATTAAATAAATTGCCTCAGTTATTATCAGAAATAAGGAGGAGACTACTTGCTATTAAAAAGCGAGACTACTTGAATAAGGAGACTACAGAAATAAGGAGCGAAAACTACTTGCTATTAAATAAATTTCCTCATTTATTATCAGAAATAAGGAGGAGACTAATTGCTATTAAAAAACGAAAACCACTTGCTATTAAATAAATTTCCTCAGTTATTATCAGAAATAAGGAGGAGACTACTTGGTATTAAAAAGCGAGACTACTTGAATAAGGAGACTACAGAAATAAGGAGCGAAAACTACTTGCTATTAAATAAATTTCCTCAGTTATTATCAGAAATAAGGAGGAGACTAATTGCTATTAAAAAGCGAGACTACTTGAATAAGGAGACTACAGAAATAAGAAGCGAAAACTACTAGCTATTAAATAAATTTTCTCAGTTATTATCAGATATAAGGAGGAGACTACTTGCTACTAAATAAATTTCCTCAGTTATTATCAGAAATAAGGAGGAGACTACTTGCTATTAAATAAATTGCCTCAGTTATTATCAGAAATAAGGAGGAGACTACTTGCTATTAAAAAGCGAGACTACTTGAATAAGGAGACTACAGAAATAAGGAGTGAAAACTACTTGCTATTAAATAAATTTCCTCAGTTATTATCAGAAATAAGGAGGAGACTACTTGCTATTAAAAAGCGAGACTACTTGAATAAGGAGACTACAGAAATAAGGAGCGAAAACTACTTGCTATTAAATAAATTTCCTCAGTTATTATCAGAAATAAGGAGGAGACTACTTTCTATTAAAAAACGAAAACCACTTGCTATTAAATAAATTTCCTCAGTTATTATCAGAAATAAGGAGGAGACTACTTGGTATTAAAAAGCGAGACTACTTGAATAAGGAGACTACAGAAATAAGGAGCGAAAACTACTTGCTATTAAATAAATTTCCTCAGTTATTATCAGAAATAAGGAGGAGACTACTTGCTATTAAAAAGCGAGACTACTTGAATAAGGAGACTACAGAAATAAGGAGCGAAAACTACTTGCTATTAAATAAATTTCCTCAGTTATTATCAGAAATAAGGAGGAGACTACTTTTTATTAAATAAATTGCCTCAGTTATTATCAGAAATAAGGAGGAAGCAATTCTTTACTATTTTTTCTTAGGCTATTTGTTTTAGCGATTTTTGATCCACGTTTATCAATAAGTTACTTTTCTTCATCTTTTCATTTGAAAATAGAGATTATCATTGCTACTTAAAGTAAAGTGACGTTGAATATGGGATATGGAAACGTACGAAAAAGATAAAACAGGGTTGAATATGAACATAAATAAGCTAAAAATATATGACAACAAACAGTTTTTGAAGCTAGAGTTTTTCTTTGAAGATGTAGTTGTCTTTGGGGATCAGCAGAATGTTAATGTTTGATTATTTATTTGCAAAACCGGTATCATATTTGACTAATTAGTTTTTCTGATCGGTTCAACGTGGCAACACTAACGTAAACTTAGAATTACCCTAGAAACTACTAATTTTGAAGAGTATAAGAAATTTTTTTAGTAAATCGTGGTTTTCGGGTATGGATAGACTTGAGATGGGTCAAAGGGGTGAAAAATGTTTTTTTACGCCGTTGATACTTCCGAAAATTTTTAAAACTTGAACCCTTCTTGTCAATGTTACTTGTACTGTCGACGGTTAGACCAACTTCTAATGGATATCCAAAAGCCAAAAATATAAGGTCCTGAATCAGTAATCGTACTTTATTTGGTTTATCCCCCCCCCCCTTCCTTCCCTATAACCCAATCGGAAACCAAACTTTAAATTGTTTTAAAAAATAGGTAGCTTCTAGAATTCATTAGGGATGGGTCTATTACTGTGCAGACTTTCTTCTGTACTTATTTCAGTTTCAACTCACATAGTTTGCATAATGCGAAATATTTTCAAGTTTGCATCTAATTAGCTAATTAGATGCTGCTTCGATTAGGAAGTTTAAATATAAACTAGCATCACAGGATTGGTCACATCTTAATAACTATGAAGATCCTAGTCATCAAATGAACAAATGGTATGGTCAATTAACTTCACTGCTTTGTTCAAGTTGCTCTAAGTACAACAGTCGAGAAAAGATGAAGCAGAAATGACGCAGTAAGTTTTATACTTTCGATTAGGGAAGGGGGCAGTAGCCAAACTCTTGTTTGCAGTGATTTCCGTATGTGATCTCCGTATTAGTGATTTCCGTGTTAGTGATTTCCTAATTTACATATTCAATTTATGTTTTACTGTTTTAAGACTTATTTAATCATTCCTATGATTCTTTACTAAATTTCTGTTCGTTTTGGGTTTCATTTATTCTTTTATATTAATTTCTGTTCGTTTTGAGTTTGAGTCATTATAGGAATTAAATAAAAAAAAACATGTTTTTTAAACTGAAAGTAGGGAGTGACATTAAAACTTAAAACGAACAGAAATTATTCTGTTCGCACCTCCTCAACGCCCCGCTCTTTACGCTAAAGTTTTTATTGTTTTAAAAAGCAGAGTTGTGAGAAAAAGTCAAACTTTAGCGTAAAGAGTGGGGCGTTGAGGAGGGGGCAGCACCTTTCATATACAGAATAATTTCTGTTCGTTTTAAGTTTTAATGTCGCTCCTTACTTTCAGTTAAAAAAAACTTGTTTTTTTTTTATTTCTGAAAGTTTTTGAATTAATGCAGCTTTGATTTTGGCTCACCGTGCATGAATAATTAAAGTTAAATTTGTATATTGATTTTTCTTTATTTTTTTGGCTGAATGGCTTTCTGGAAATTTTGATCCGACGTAACTTACGAATTAACTTACGTAACGAACTTCTATATTCATATATTTTTATTACGTATATTAGGGGGTTCGCCCCCTAGTCAATACCTCACTCTTTACGCTAAGGTTCAATTTTTTTCCAATTCTTTAAGAATGACCCCTTAATCGTAAAGACCATTAATTAGAAAAAATAGCTATGATGAAAGTACAAAAAAAACTTTAGCATAAAGAGCGAGGTAATGACTAGGGTGCAAACCCAATCATATACGTTTATCATATCATATAAATTCATATATATATATATATATATATATATATATATATATATATATATATATATATATATATATATATATATATATATATATATATATATATATATATATATATATATATATATATATATATATATATATATATATATATATATATATATATATATATATATATATATCATATAAATTCAATCATATAATTTCTGTTCGTTTTAAGTTTTGAGGGCTGCTCCTTACTTTCAGTTGATTTTTTTTTTTTTTTTCTGATTGTTTTTTTAAATAATGCTGGGAAATCCGGTGCCCCCTTCCTAGCCATTTTTCTTCCCCCGTGAAAACTTCCTCCATGGAAAGATCCTCCCACGTAACCCACGACCCCTCCCCCCCAACTTCCAGAAAAAATCCCCCCTGAAAACATTCTTTATACTTCCCAATAACCAATACTATATGTAAACATTTGGCTAAGTTCATACCTTGCAGACCTTCCCCTGGGGACTTTGGGGGATTAAGTCATCCTCAAAGACATAGTTATTGTATTTTCGACCATGCTGAACAAAATGGCTATCTCAAAATTTTGATCGGGTGACTTTGGGGAAAAATGAGCGTGGGAGGGGGTCTAGTTGCCCTCCATTTTTTTTTTCACTTAAAAACGGCACTAGAACTTTTAATGTATGTTCGAATGAGCCCTCTCGCAATAGTCTAGGACCACTGGGTTGATACGATCACCCGTGGGAGAAAAACAAACAACAAATAAACACGCATCAGTGATCTTTCTTCTGGCAAAAAATACAAAATTCCACATTATCGCAGATAGGAGCTTGAAACTTCTTTAGTGGGGTTCTCTGATACGCTGAATCGGATGGTGTGATTTTCATTAAAGTTCTATGACTTTTAAGGGGTGTTTTCCCCATTTTTGAAAATAATGCAAATTTTCTCTGGCGCGTAACTTTTGATGGGTAAGGTTAAACTTGATGAAACTTATATGTTTCAAATCAGCATAAAAATCTGATTCTTTTGATGTATCTATCGGTGTCAAAATTCCGTTTTTTGGAGTTTCGGTTACTATTGAGCCGGGTTGCTCTTACTTACAGTTCGTTACCACGAACTGTTTGATATGTTTCTTCTGATCCCTTACTTTTCTTTGATAAACTTCTCTTTTGGGGAGTTTTTTTTTAAATTAATTTCTGTTCGTTTTTTATTGCCAAGTTTCAAGGTTTCCAGTATTCCCATTTCAAAATTTTTTTTTTTTCAAAATCGAGTTTCATCAAAGCAAAAAAACATCATCAGTGGTACATTTTTTATTTATTTATTTTTTAAGGAATAAGTGTTTTTTCTGAAAATAACCTTCAAAATTTAGTTTTTTTTAATTTAATTAAAATTAAACTTAAAATTAATGTTTTAGTTTTTTGTTCAAAAAATTTAATGTCAGAATTTATCTTTTTATAGGAATTAAATGTTTGAATTTTAAGTTGTAAATAATTTACTATACCGATTTTTTTGTTTTTAAGAATTTAGTAATGATTTTTTGTTTTTTCCATGTTTCTGATCGCTTGTTTAGACTTTTTCAAGTTTGTGTTAACGTTTTTACTCCTGTTTTGTGGTTTGAACTGTGTATGTTGTGTATGTTGCTTTGATGATGCTTCCTCGTCGTTTTCGTGGGGAGTTGATTGAAAAACTAAGACTTTGTATGACTTATTTTGCTAATTGGGAATTTTGTGAAAAAGGATTCTTAGCCTTTCTTGGGAGGGTGTTGTTTGAAACTTTGATATGTTCAGTTCGCTAACTTGAGCGAACTGAATGATATTTCATATACTTTCATTGTTCGCTGTTTCGTAGTTTCTGTGGTATATTTCTTAAAATTCCGAAGGTGTATGTTGGCCGAAACTTACAATTTGGGATGTTTGCTTTGGTATTTCGTGATTTGAATTGTCTAAAGTATATGATTGGGATGTTTAGATTGCTAATTTGGACTTTTCCAACTAGATTTCTTGAGCTTTCGTAGGTGTGTTGGATTTGAGATGTTTAGTTTGGTATTTCTTGTTTTGAATTCTTTGTACTGTCTTTATCTATTTCGAAGGTGTATTGTTCGAAATTATTTATTTGCTATATTTCATGCTTTGACTTGTGATATTGGGTTAGGCTAGGTTAAATAAAGCTTACTTACATTACCAAAGCTTTAAGTTCGGTTAGCTGCATAAACCTAACGTGAGTGTGAGTGAGAGTGGGTGAATGAGTGTAAGTGAGTGAATGAGTTTAAGTGAGTGAGTGGGTGTGAGTATGAGCTCCCGTGTGATTTTGAAAGTTTGGAGGGCTGTGTCAACTCGGAAGGCATCGTTATATGGTCTTCGGACTATTTAGAACAGAATGGCTATCTCAAAATTTCGATCCGATACATTTGGGAAAGAGAAGGTGGGGAGGGGGATTGTTGCCATCTGATCTCTTTTGACTCTTAAAAAGAGAACTAGAACTTCCAATTTCTAATCAAATGAGCCTCCTATAAAGTTTATACGGCCATTCGTTCGATATGAAGTACCTCTAAAAGAAATAAATAAATAATAAAACAATGAAACCTTATGGCCTTCACTATATTCAACGCAATTGCGTTGCCTCTAATCTTAGTTTGTGAAATTATCAAAAGATATATTTAATAAACAGAGAGGTCAAAGATATTTCTTCAGCTTACTGCTTTTGTCATCGAGAAGTTAAGTTGCCTCTTAATGATTTGGATTTTTTTTTATTCATTTACCTTTTCTTTTCTTTTTTTTTTCTTTTTTTTAGGTGATCTCGTTTTTTTTTTTTTTTAGGTGATCTGGTCTTGCCTTTAGACGATTTTGATATTCAAGAAGAGGGCCTAATTGAAATGGGCAACTACGAAGAAAGACTGAAGGCTCCTTTCTACCTCCTTGATGAGGAAGAAAGAAATCACGAAGAAGCAGAAATGAAGAAATTAGACCTTTTGGCTAGGGAAAAAAGTAAGATAAAGGTATGCTAATCATGTTTCTTCTCTAAAACAACTACACTTTGTTCTTTAGAGGCTATACATAGAACCAGAGAAACACATAAGGAGGAAAGGCCGTATCCAGGGAACCGGAGAAATTCATAAGGAGGAAAGGCGTATTCATAAGGACGTATCTGGGGGGATCATCGGGTATTAACCCCCCTCCCTTCCTCCTGAAATGTTTGTCTGACTCATAAAAAAGCAACGAAAATGCATGTAAATTATTTTTTTATACGTTTTGTTAAAAAATTTTACCCCCCTCCCCGGCCTATAATAATGTTGGATACCGTCTTGTAAGAGGAGGTGGTAAGCTGAGCAATTTTGTTCAATTGTCATACTCACAAGGTCTACAGGAAATTTAGAGGGTTAATCGCTTTTTTGATCGTACAGGTCCCCGAACTAGATGTCTTAATAAGGGCTCAGCAGATTAAATCTGCCCTAAGAACCATTCTAAATTCTCCCCCCCCCCCGCCTGCATCTCGCCCAAAATTTGGGGTAGACGGTACATTATTTTATTCCCGTTTGTATGTTCTGCTGCTTTTACCCGCTCAGTTCCTGCTTATACTTGACAGTATTTTGTAACAGTCTCCAGACCGTAAATTAAACTCTTCAAATTGTAGTCTATGAAAATCATTTGTTTTGTTCGATAAAAAGAACATCAAATAATAATAACTGTACTATAAAATACAACTACTTACTACTACTACTAACAATTCACTGTGGCACCTAGCCGCCCGAAGCTAACAGAACTGCGCATGCTCCTCCACTTCTTCATGTTCAAAGCGTCAGTCTTTATTCCCCCCCCCCCCGAAGTTCCAATTTCCTTTAAATCCTTCCTTGTGACGTTTTGTTCCTGCATTCAGAGACAACCTGCAAATCATCTGACCCCATATAGATGGTCAAAAACCACCATTTACCTTTCTTTCAATATTTCACCTAAAAAGTGGGACGGAACCACGTTTGTGTACCGCTTATTGTCTTATGTATGGTCAATTAAACGGGTGCAAAAGACTATCCTTAGACAACTCTTGTGGAAAGTATGGAAGAAATCTTAATTGGCCTGTCTATAAACACATAAATTTGGAGTGGAGGATATTTGAGAGAGATCCAAATTGGATGTAAATGACTTGAAAAAAGAACAAGACGAAAAAAGCAGGAATTACCTCAAAAACGCAGAAAATTTACAAAAAAATGGAAGGAAAAAATGAAGATAAAATAGGAGATACAAAGCAGGAATTTACCGTCTTTTCACACTTAACCCCAATTAACCCGTCTAGAATTTTCTATGATCTGCGCAATATTAGGTGCAATTTAGGAATTTAGAGTGCAAACTCAGCTTGGTCTCTAAGAAAAAAAAAAGGGGAGATGGGGGTCAGGATTATAGAAATATTTAGGCGGAGTATGGCCCGAAATCGGCTGCGAACCAAAAGTGCCTTTTACATCATTTCGCTCTATCAAAACCTATATCAACTTATGATAAGTTTTTTCTTCATCTCAGTTGATATCTCATTCCGTTTAATTAACAATTAGCATTCCTTTTATAGCAATGCTTGGACCATAGTGTACTAGCAGTTATAAATGAAAGTTGAAATGCGCTCATCTGTTGTGGCAATAATGTATCCCGAAACCAAAGCCGTATTCAAGGGAGAGGCTCGAGGATTTGAACTCCCCCACCCTCTAAATGTTAGTCCGACTCGCAGAAACGTGTCGGTGATCATTTTTGTGGTGTTTTAATTTGTTTTCATCCCCCCCCCCCCCCACAAAAAAATAATCACCCTCCCGACCGTAATTACTCTTATTTATTCTAGCTCGCAAGATGGTTAGTAGATTTACTTATTATAAGCTTCCTTGATTTTCCTTTCTTATGTATAGATAGATTTTTCGTATCATGTTTCGAATCTGTATAATTTTAGACAAGAATTTCTTTCTTAAATATTAAGCACCAGGGGACAGAGCTTCACTTGGTGAAAATAAAGACAGTTTTGTTAATATATTTTGCAAAACAACTCCTATTTCGTTTTGTTTATTTGGAAAAAGTTGTTGCCTTTTTATACCAACAAATTATTGTATACTATCTGCAATCAAATTAAATTGTTATTTGCTTTTTAAAATATTTAGCAAAGACACTCATCTTAGAAAACTTTATTATAAGTTTTCCAAGTATTTGTGATTTCATGCATATGAAAAATGTTTTTTACAAAATTAAGGCCTTAAAAAAAATTTCCCAAAGTGTTGCATATCTAAATCTTTTTATCATGCCGGAAAATGATAGGAATCTTAAAAAAAAATTAAATGTCGTTTTGGAGGACAAATTTACAGACAAATAATTAAATATACATATATTATGCAGCTATTGCTCGTATGTTTTAAAAACTTAATTTTAAACTTAATTTAAGAATAGTGACAATCCAATTGTTGATTTCACAGAACCAAGCTGCTTGTTTTAACAATGGGTTCACTTTCCAAAAAATATTGAACAATAAATTGAATAGATGCTAAATTTCCTGTATGTCAGAATTGTTGCCAATTCTTGAAAAATGAATTGTTGCCAATCCTGAGAAGATATTTTTATTTAATTTACCTGCCCTCTTGCCCACTATTACTACTACTATTACTGCTACTGCTACTAACAACTCACCGTAGAACCAAGCCGTCTGAGGCCAACACATCTACGCACGCTCCAGCTCCATCCCAATCTGTTCAAAGCTTCCCTCTTTAAACCCTCCCAGGAAGTTCCTATTTGCTTTAAATCTTTCTTTGTGACATCCTCACACCCCAACCGCAGACGACCTACTTTTCTTTTAGCCCCAGATTGATGGTCAAAAGGCACAATCTTTGGCAATCCGTCATCCATCATCCGCATAACGTGCTCTAGCCATCTCAACCTTTCTCTCATTATAGCCTTAGAAAGCGGTACTGAACTACACTTTTCGTACAGCCTACTCTTTGAAACACGATAAATACATTCTAAGACCACACTGGCTATACATGACGTATGAAAACAAAGAAAAGAAAGGATATAATAAATGTCCTCAGTGCTCATAACAAACAAAAAACAAAACAAAATCTAATCTTTTGAAGTGAACTCTATTAGAAGAGAAAAGATACTGAATCAAAAAACCAGCCAGAAATATAAGAAAGACAATTCACCAATTGGATTGGATAAGTATTCTTTGCTTTGCAATAAATTTTGCCTTTCTGAAACCTCGATTTTCATTAGATATGCGGACAGGTTGTCCTAAATTATCTCAATTGTCTCTTTAAAAGATTGTGGTAGGACATTTACAGTAGATATTAAAGTTGCCTCTTCAAAAACAACTAAATGATCAGGATTTTCAAAAATATGGAGGGCCAAAGCAGAATCAAAGTTTTCATTTTTATTTTCAAATCTCAGGGACTCATCTATCAAAATTTTGTGTTCATGCAATCGTTCCCCCAGTTGTTGATGGGTCCTACCAATTTAAAATTTCCCTCACGAACACAGGACTCTGTAGACACCGCTAGCCAATTTAGGTTCAGTTTTATCCTTTCCCGAGTTGAAAAAATGTTCAACATTTTTTTCAGTTTTGAAAGAAACAGAAAGATTATGTTTTTTTTTAATTTTTCTAAGTTTGTCGCTGAGTTTTGAGATGTTTGGTAATGTGGTGAAAGTTTTGTTTTCAATTGTCGGAGTATCCGAATCAAGAGGGACAGGCTTCCTATTTTCATGTTTTACCTTTTTTAATCGTCTATCTATGATATTTTCAATGAGGTTAATTGTGTAGCCATTATAAAATAGAATATCTTTAACATAATTTAATTCAGATTTTACATGAATATGTGAACAGATTTTTAGAACTCTCTCGACTAAAGAGAATATTATCCCTGTTTCTACAGAAGGAGGGTGATTTGACGAGAAATGTAGATACCGATCATTATTTGCGGTTTTCTATATATATAGAAAATTCAAGGATAGAAGTATTTTTATAATTAAAACATCCAAAAAAGGAAACTTTCCTGAATCTTTCAGTTCTATTGTGAATTGAAGATTCGAATCAAAAGTGTTCAAGGGCGCAAATGTTCATCGAAATTTACATATTTGACAAAGGTCTTTCCGGCACGTTTTCCATTTAGCAAAACTCGCTTATCGGAAAAATTTTTTTAATTGGAATTTGAACATTTTCAACAGACACAGGTTTTCCTTCCTAGATATTGTCCTGGCCCACCTTTGGAAAATCTATCCTCCAGTGTTTTCAAATCCAAGGAGCTAAGTATTCAATCAAAAGGACCTAAATTTGTGATGGCTCCGACACACATAAATATATCAGAAATTATTACGGGTGTGGAGTCCGGTATTTTTAAGCTCTCATGGTGAGGTTGAAAATCCATACCTCAGAGGAGAAATTGTAAAGAGTATTCCTGATTATAAGCCGTCTTTTTCGCTTTCAACTCAATCAAAGGAAGAAATTAAAATCCTCCGAAACTTGTAAAGAGAGAAAAATGCAGTAATTACAAAAGCGGACAAAGGAAACACAGTTGTTATTATGGATTCCACAGATTATTATAATAAAGTAAAAGCCCTTTTAGTGGATAAAAATACTTACAAAGAAATAAAAACTGATCCCACAGATAAATACACACAGCAATTGAGAAAAGAATTAAAAATTTTAAAAGACAATAGACTAATTACCCATTAACTGTACAGTAAATTCTACCCCAAAGGTTGTTCAGCCCCAAAATTTTATGGTCTCCCTAAAATCCATAAGAAAGATACTCCTTACGTCCTATCATAGCATGCTATAGTTCTCCAGCTACAAATGTAGGAAAGCTCTTATCACCCATTTTCAAGCCTCTTTTAAGCACTCAGAAATCTTATACAAAATATTCCATAGATCTTGTTAACAAGTTAAAAAATCAAAATATAACTGAAAAAACTATCTTATGTTGTTTTGATTTAGTTTCCATGTACACTTCATGTGATGTCCAAAAACGTGAACAATTTTTGATTACGAAGAAAATTAGAGGAAAATTCTGCTTGGTCAGATTACAAAACTTTGGAAATTGACACAATAATGACGCTTGCTCGTCTTTGCAACAAGTTCTCTTTGTATTTTAAGTTCTGAGAAAAATTGTAAGTTGTGAGAAAAATTTTTCCTTCAGATTATGGGTCTACCGATGGGCACTGTTTTGTCTCCTTATTTGGCAAATTTTTACATGGATTTCATAGAACAATCTGCTTTGAATAGTTTTCCCTTGAAACACTCTCTGGTTTAGCTTCGTTGATGATATTCTGCCTGTTTGGGAACATGGAGAGGACTCTCTAAAACACATTTTGGCACATTTGACCACTTTTGATTCGAATCTTCAATTCACAATAGAACTGGAATATTCAGGAAAGCTCTCTTTCTTGGGCGTTCTAATTGTAAAAAATACTCCTAGCCTTGAATTTTCTATATATAGAAAGCCACTAAATTTCTTGTCAAATCACCCCCCCCCTTCTTCTGTAAAAAGAGGGGTAATAATCTCTTTAGTCGACAGAGTTCTAAAAATATGTTCACGTAATCCTGTAAAATCTGAACTAAATTATGTTCAAGATATTCTATTCTGCAATGGCTTCCCAATTAACCTTACTGAAAGTATTATAGATAGACGATTTAAAAAGGTAAAACAGGAAAATAGGGAGCCTGTCCTCCTTGTTTCAATTGAGAACAAAACTTTCACCACATTACCATGCATCTCGAAACTCAGCCACAAACTTGGAATAATTTTAAAAAACATAATTTCTCTGTTTCTTTCAAAACTGAACAAAAAGTTGAGCATTTTTTCAACTCGGGAAAGGATAAAACTGACCCTATACTGGGTAGTGGTGTCTACAGAGTCCCGTGTTCATGTGAGAAATTTTACATTGATAGAACCCATCAACAACCGGGGTAACGATTCCATGAACACAAAATGTTAATAGGTATGTCCCTGAAGTTTGAAAATAAAAATGACAACTTTGATTCTACTTTGGCCCTCCATATCTTTGAAAATCCTGATACATTTGGTTCTTTTTGAAGAGGCAACTTTAATATCTACTGTAAATGACCTGCCATAATCTTTTAAAGAGTCAATTAAGATAAAAAAAAAATATATTAATATAAATTTTGCTATGAATAGAGAAACAGGAAATATTTCCTTAGCCCCAATTTATAATTAATTAATATTAAAAGACTCAATCAATATTTTCGCCCAGTATAATTTAAGACAACGTGTTCGCACATTTAATGAAAATCGAGGTTTCAGAAAGGCAAAATTTATTGCAAAGCAAAGAATACTTATCCAATCCAATTGGTGAATTGTCTTTCTTATATTTCTGGCTGGTTTTTTGATTGAGTATCTTTTCTTTTCTTGTAGAGTTCACTTCAAAAGGTTAGATTTTTGTTTTGTTTTTTCTTTTTTATGAGCACTGCGGACGATTTGACAGAGGTCCTTGTCGAAATATTTGCTTCTTTTTCGTCGTGATATTTTCCTACTGGCTGACAAAATCCTCATTTTTCTCACCTAATTTATTTTATTTGTCATTTATTACATCCTTTCTTTTCTTTGGTATCATAAGTTTGAAATATGGTCAGTCAGCCGGGTACCCAGAACAATCCGTAGGCAATTTTTTCTGGAAAACATCTAGCAAATCTTCATCCGCTTTTCAGAGCTCCCGTGCTTGTCAAAGTGAAGAAATTTCCTAATTTAGGATAAAGAAGGAGAAATAGCTTCTCTTTATGGCATGGTACGGACTTGGATATTTTATTTAGTTCGGCATGTTACGGCATGCCAGTTTGGCCTTAAATATTCTATTGATTTAGTTTTTTCTTTCTGTCATTTATGCAACTAATGAAGTACAAACTTCACTTTTATTAAAATATATCTTTGTTAATTTAAATAACGTGTATGGTTGCATGAATCAACAATTTGCTTAATGGTTGTGGACTGAGAAATAGTAGGTTAAGCTAAGTTTAAGTCTTTTGAAATTTAGGCTAAAGAATTGGAGTTGACCTCTCTTTTATTCTTGACATGGTATGTCAGTTTAGCCTGATACATTGAGGATACCAGGGAATATAAATCGTAATATTTAGTGTTTTCCTATTTAATAAGTTGATTAATCTACTTTTTCCCGGAGGCCGTTTTTCCCCTGGCCCCTCCACCATTGTCCATTTAAAACATTTATATATATAAAAATATTGTTCGAAGAACTTGCTTTGAAAACCATAGAAATGATAACCCTATTTATTTAACTTTTGATATTTTAGACTCTCTTCTAATATATATTTCAAGAGGTTGTGTTTTTAATTTATTTTTTAGAACCATTATTCAATTATCGTTTTAGAACCATTGCCATACGACTGTTAAATTCAAAACCCTACCATCTGTTATGTTAAATTTAAATTAAGCTAAGTTGAATTTAATTTTTAATTGGTTAAATTAAAAATTGTGAAGTCAAGCTTTAGGTATTTTACCTATTTATTTGCGTTCCTTCTCTCATTTTGTGCGAATGGTGACAATAAAAAGGATCACTTTTTATTGACGAAATATGTTTGTTGAGATGTGCAAATGCTTGGTTGCATAAATCAATATTTCATATTATCAATGATGATTGTGATGCAAAGGGGAACTAATAGGAATTGATCTGCGTAGCGATGCTGATTTATCAGGATCAGAATCTCTCCAGTGATTCAGTTCAGTATTGCCAGTTTAACCGAACTTGACTCTATTGCAATATAGGCAAAAGAAGAAGTTTCTAAAACAGAGGCAAAAAAAGATGTGGTCAAGGCAGAGGAAACTGGGGAGAAAATGGAAACTTTTGAAACAGTTGGAGAAGAAATGAAACCTGAAGAGAAAACGCAGACTGGAGATACGCCTAAACAAATAGAAAAGCCAATTAAGGAGGCAGAAAAGGCCGAAACAGAAAAAGGTAAATAGCACCTAACAAAGGCAATCATCCCCCTTTAAAAAATTGGATATGTACAGAAGTGCTTCCTCCTGATTCTCTGTAAATTGGGTAACCTCCCTTACTATTTCTTATTTAAAGCAGTATTTCATCCCACCCTGAAAAAAGAGACAAAGTTCATGTGCGCCTTTCCATCATGTTGCCCCCATCCCATAGAAAGTTTACGTCTGTATTCATATCTGGCCTCTCTTTGCTTTCCCTGCATCTTTTTCCTCTTTGGCTCTCCTTGCATCTTTTATCTGTTTCTATATTTGTAATGGCCTTTATCGAATAAACCAGAATCTTTGGCTTGTCTTTTTTCATATAAATGTCCCATGCCCCCATTCATATGTCCCCCATTTCATATGTCCCAAGCCAAGCCTGCACTTGGCTTGGGTGTAGTTTTTACTCATATTCTTGCGAATTGGTCAAGCAAAACAAAATACAATTAGCATCCAACTGAGGAAGGGCCAGGGGGGAAAGGAGGAGAAAAGAGTATTAATATAGAGTTTTCTGTCGTAAACGTTAACACTCGGTGGACATCCTGGAATTATTATCCTGTACTATATTCATCATTGAAGGTATAGATTCAGTTACACTAAATTCAGTAGCACTTCATACCTGAACTGTTGGAACAATGAGCTATGTTCCAAATATTGTTTGGATAGGCGTGGAAGTTGAACAAGTGCACAGCTTTTGGAAGGTGAAAAGTGACAAAAGGTCCTGTAATGGTGAAGTTAGTTTTATCATGGCTTGGTATTACGGAACCCAGAGTTCGAACTCAGGTGTAGCAACACACTGCAGGGATTGGAATTTGATTCGGTGATGAGATTATTCGAAATTGTCTCCATATTAATCAAAACTAGAAGAGGCAGAAGGTTTAGACAATTGTTTAAAAATTTAATTAAATTCCAATAGAACATTTGCACAGAAGAAAAACTCTTTGACGAACATTCATAAACAGAAGAAGTACTGGACTGAATATGTGAACATCATTTGCCTAGAAAATAAATGAAAGCAAATAAAATATGTATTTTATATTATTTTATTATTAATGACAGCAAATAATATATAAATAATGTAATTGAGAGCTTCAAAGTTGTAGTTCTTTAAATCGTGACATTGTTTCTTGGGACAATCTGGTAAATACTGGTGCTCATCAAGGTAGAACCATGGGGGACGCCCTAGAAGAGCCTTTACGGCAGTTTGAAGGTGATAAAACAGCCTTGACCTTCATCTCAAAAATAGACATCCCATGTTTCCTCATCACTTCCAAGTAGATATTTTGAAGATTGGGGAATGATCTTGTACTTGGATGTTCAGTTTAATGTATTGAAACAAAGGAATTCCTCGTAATCCGACTAAAAGAACTGCATCGTCATCTTGACTTCATCTTTAAGAATAATAACATCAAAAGAGCTTAAGAGCTTAGCCTCCTGGGAATTAAAGTTATAGCTGATATGTTGTGAATTGCTTGTCTTTCGTGAACAGTCTAACTCCATTAGAAAAGACTGAATATGTATCGCTCCGAAAGCTTTTGTTTAATTTAGTTTGAATATCCTTCTAGGTATTCAACCCAAGACATGGTGTTGCTAGCCTGCTTTCGAGACCGGTTGCAGATTCCAAAAGCTTGAAAATAAACTTCTTTGAAATTTTGACGTATCTTGATTTATATGTATGAGAATTAGACTTGGGATCCATTGATTAGTTACTATAGTACAGTGGCTATAGGACTATCCTCCAGAGAAGGAATATAGAAGTTCGAGTCGCTCTTTAGTAATGAAAATTATTCGCTTTCCTTGTGGATAAACACGGCTCAATTGCCGTTTGTTTTGTTTTATAAAAGCATATCTTTTTTTGTCCTGTAGTGGCGTAGTGGGTTAGACCTTATCTTGGTAACACGGAACCCGGAGATTAAACATTGCTGTGGCAACACACTACAGTGCCGACGCAGGGACCTTAGTAGTCAAGGAGGGTCGCTAATCCGATTACTTATCCATAGGTGACACTGTCAGTATCTTAGGTCACAACTACTTCACATTCTATTAGTGACTTAGCATTCGAAAAATACGTAAAATCCAATAGAACTTATCTTGAATTTCTTAAACGTAACTGGTAATTCAATATTGTGTGTGCTGTTAAGATAGACAATAACCAGAGTATCGCAATCTATGGGGAATCTTAACTCGTTTTTATTTGTTAATGTAGTCCCATCGATGTTTGGAGTCAAGCTAATTGAAGGTAATTTCTTTTACATCTAAGAGACATTTACCCGTGCTTGTTGTGTACAAGCTTTTTAGTTCTTTCTCGAGAATCTGACAGAAACCCCCCTCATACACCCTGACATACACCCTCAGAACCCAAAGATACACCCTGGAATAAGAAGAGGGATCTTGTGCCAATGCTTGCCTCATTATTACCAATGACTATGGAAACGTCACTGGTTACTAATTTACACAACTTAGGGTTTACACAATCCTTTAGGGTTGTATATTTGTTCTTGTGAGTTGTATCTGCTTTTTATTCGTCTTTAGAAAAAACGGAAGCTGAAGTTGAGAAAGCTGAAACAAAGGACGAAGAAGCTTCATCAGACGAAGTAGAAGCGGGGAGAAGGAGGAAAAATCGTCAAGTTCCCATTGTTGTAACGGAGGAAAATATTGATAATTACACTATTTTTGACGTTGTCCTTCCACTGCCAGGAGCTGACACAATATACCCAAATAATGTGTGTGGTGAATGGTATAAGGAGCTGTTAGAAAAAGATGGTATTAAATTCGAGGATATTAAGAAAAAAGCAAAGTAAGTTGTTAATGTTTTATTTCGTCTTTTTCATCATTTTTCGGAGATTTTCTTTTGATATGTTCCCATTGTGGCTCCGAGTTACTCCCAACGTTAATATCAGCATTAATAGAAACAAACTTTACAACCTCTTGGTTGGAAAAGAATTAGAACTATTTTGATAGTGGGGATGGGGAAAAATAAATCGCAGTGCCTGTAACAGAAAAATACATAATATTATTATTTGCGGGTCTATTTTATTTTTAGTATTATACACAAACAACCTGACATTTCTACTATTTTTTTTTCATTTTCATTAACATTTTTACAGTATAATTGTGGCTCTTAAAATGTTTCATGTCAGTAAGTAATGCACACCAACGACTTCCTGAATAGAATACTGTATTCCTAGGTAGACGCATCACTTTGAAAATCATTGAATAATAGGCTAGTATTCCAAGGAGCAACCTCCACGAAGCAGCCTTCTACGTTCATAAACACAAGTTTATTAACAACTTTTTCCAGATGAAAATAATTTCTTAGACCACACTGCCTTTCCATTTACAAAAAATTAAACAAGAAAAACGGGTTTTAATTTCTATAAAGCAGTGAATACAACATATTTAATTAAACACAAATACTCCGAATATTTCGGCCCCATATCCGGAGCCTTTCTCAACGGAAAAAAAAATTCTTACATAAACATAAAAAACATACTAAACAAAACAAAAGAAAAAATATAAATAAATAGGAAAAGAAAACTCACATATTAAATAAACAAACTCCATTCACTGCCTAAACATTCGATTGTATACGGCAGTGAATGGAGTTTGTTTATTTAATATGTGAGTTTTCTTTTCCTATTTATTTATATTTTTTCTTTTGTTTTGTTTAGTATGTTTTTTATGTTTATGTAAGAATTTTTTTTTCCGTTGAGAAAGGCTCCCGGATGTGGGGCCGAAATATTCGGAGTATTTGTGTTTAATTAAATGTTTTGTATTCACTGCTTTATAGAAATTAAAACCCGTTTTTCTTGTTTAATTTTTTTTCAGATGACTTATTCTGCCTTTCAATTAAATTAAAAAAAAGAAATTAACCGAAAGTAAGGAGTAAAAAGGTAAAAAAAAGTGAAAGTAAAGAGGGACTGTCCCCTCCTCAACGCCTCGCTCTTTACGCTGAAGTTTTTTATTGTATTAAAAAGTAGAGTTGTGAGAAAGAGTCAAACTTTTGCGTAAAGAGCAAGGCGTTAAGGAGGAGATAGACCCTTTCCTATTCGGAATAATTTGTGCTCGTTTTAAGTTTTAATGTCGCTGCTTACTTTCAGTTAAAAAGCTTTTTTTTATTTAATTTCTGAACGTTTTTGAATTGATGCAGGTTTTGAATTTGGCTCACCATACATGAATAATTAATGGCTCTGAAGCATGGGCGCTCCGAAAAGCGGATGAAGAATTGCTAGATGTTTTCCAGAGAAATTGCTTAAGTATTGTTCTGGGTACCTGGCTTACTGACCGTATTTCAAACAATAGGCTATACGAAAAATGTGGTTCAATACCGCTCTCTAGGGCTATAATGAAAGAAAGGTTTAGATGGCTAGGGCACGTTCTGCGGATGAAGGATGACAGATTGCCGAAGATTGTTCTTTTCGGCCAACCGTCTAGGGCTAAACGGAAAGCAGGTTGTCCTCGTCTTGGGTGAGAGGACGTCAAAAAGAAAGATTTAAAGGAAACGGAAACTTCGTGGGAGGGTGTAAAAAGGGATGCTTCGAATAGGTCGGACTGGAGGAGGAGCGTGCGTAGCTGTGTTGGCCTCAGGCGGCTTGGTGCTGCGGTGAGTTGTTAGTAGTAGTAGAAATTTGTATATTAATTTTACTTTTTTTAACTAATGATAACCTTTTTTTTAGCTATCTAATAATAATATAATTTTTTGTTTACAACAAGGTTTTTCTCTGACAATGGCTCTCGAATCACAAAGGTTATTTAATTAGAATAATAGCCTCTTTTAGAAGTTAAAAAAACTTTAAAGTAAGAGCGAGCTATTGATGAAAGGCAGCCCCCCTTATATGCGTAATATTTTCTGTTCGTTTTAAGTTTTAATGCTGCTCCTTACTTTCAGTTGAAAATACTTGTTATTGTTTTTAAAATAATGCTAGGAAATTCAGTGCCTTCTTCGTGGAAATTCTCTTCCCCATGAAAAATTCCTCCGTGAAAAGATCCTCCCCCTAACCTTCCCCCCACCAGAACCCCCCCCCCCCTGAAAACGTCTATATACTTCCCAATAACCAATACTATATGTAAACAATGGGCGGACGATTCCGATTTTTTTTTATCTTAGCGCACTTTCATTTGAAAAAGACTTTAATTTCTTTTCTTTCTTTTTAATCATACCAGAAATCCCCCCTCGTGGAAAATTCTTCCAAAAAAAAACCCTCCCCCGCCCCTCTAGTAGAAAGTTACTCCCGAACAGAATCACTTCTGGAGAATTTATCGTGTGGAAAGCTCCCATGGAGAATTTCCCACGTTGAAATTCCCCCCTCTCCCTACGGAAATATACTCTAGACAATCCTAACCCGGTAAAAATTTTCCCCCAGACAATTCTCCTTGACATCTCTACGTGTAAAACTGAGTCGGCATAGAGAAAGTAACACAAATAAAAAGAATTTCGTAAAGTTATAGTGCTGTATAAAGGTGGGTCCCGGAGTGATCCTGCTAATTATAGGCCAATTTCTCTTCTATCTGTTTTCAGCAAAATTTTTGAGAAGGCTATGCTATCCAGGCTTCTTAGTTTTCTGGATGTAAAAAAAAAAAAATTTTCCATGATTTCCTGTTTGGATTCCGAGCGAATCACTCTACAGAGCATGCTTGCGCATCTCTCTTGAATTTCATTCATTCGGCAATAGATTTTGGTCTTATCCCGGCAGCTTTATTTTTGGATGTTCGTAAAGCTTTTGATTCTTTGACTCATCAGATTCTTCTTTGCAAACTATCGCATATTGGTATAAGATCAAATGCTTTCTCTTGGTTTGAATCATATCTTTCTGGTAGACTTATTTCAATTGATCCGCTTTTCCGGAGCCCTTCTGAAGTAGAATATGGCGTCCCCCAGGGATCTGTTCTTGGCCCCGTTTTATTTCTGATTTACGTCAATGATCTGATTTCAGTAGTCAAAAACACCAGTCCTCTAGTATGCTGCAATCTGTGTCATCCGGATGTCCCTTCGTGTCCCAATGCTACTTCTAATGAAGATTGCCTCGTTGCTTTTGCTGACGACAGTACTATTGGGGCTCTAGGGAAGACGGAATGCGATATCAGGTCTAACCTGGTGGCAATATTCGAGAGAGTAGTTTCATGGTTTGATGCGAATTACTTGGCCTTGAATGTTGCCAAGTCACATTTTCTTATTTTTTCTCGAATTGGTGTAGCTTTTTCTCAACTGACACAGCTTCAGGTGCTCCTTGTGTAGACCAAAGAATCGGTTGGTCCGGTATCTTGGTATCCTGCTTGATGAGAACCTTTCGTTTAGACACAATATAGCCATGATTAGGGTTAAGGTCTCACGGAGTTTGGGTGTCATTCGAAAACTCAAACACACCTTTCCTGGATCTATTCTGAAGCTTTTTTTTCTGCCTTGTCCAGTCATATGTCTCTTATTGCCCCATAGTATGGATGTCTACTTTTCCTTCTACATTGCGGTCGCTTTATGTCATGTATAACAAAGCACGGCGTCTGGTTATGGACACCAACCGTTCTTGACCAAAACCGCTTCTAAATATACAGTCTATCAACCTTCTTTCTTGTGCTTCTTTTGTTTTTCATCAGCTTCATGGCAATGTTCCAAAATCTCTTCAAAAAACTCCTCAGTTTATTTCTGATTCAGCTCCATATAACCTTCGTTCGTCACATAATATCTGCATTCCTCCTACTCCCACTGTGCGGTCAGATTTCAATCCCCTCATCGCTTGTCATCAGGTTTGGAACTTTCTGCCTTCTTCAGTACAGAAATGCCACACTTTCAAGAGGATTCTTAAGGACCATTTAGTTAAGAATCAAACGGAATAGTTTTTTGTTGTTTTTTTTTGTGGAGTTGACGTTCCCTGAGTTTTTAGTTTTGTTTTATGGTGGTCTTTTCTGCGCTATGACTCCAAGGCCTCAGGTACGGTCTTTTTTTAATTGTATATGTTGTTTGGCGATTGATTTCTTTTTTATGGTTGTTTGGATATATTGTATTTTTTTTCTCATTCCCCCTTGTATCCCTGGCCATGGAGCCTTTCGAGGGGGATTAGGAGTGTTGTGATTGGATTGTGTATGTATTATCGAATAAAAACTCTGATGACTGAAACTATGAAAAAGGAATTATGGTAAATTCTCCCAATGCAAAATTTCGCTTGGAAAGTTCTTCCCTGGAAGCTTTTCTCGCCACGGAAAATTATCCTCGTGAAAAATATCCCTAACAGAAAATCCCCCTCCCCCCGAAAAATATCTTATGTACTTCCAAATAAGAAATACTATACGTAAACAATGGGCGAATTTCACTACTTACACACCTTTCCCCAGGGGCTGTGGATGGTCATGTTACCCGCAAAGGCATAGTTACTGGACTTTTCAACTAGGCGCGGGAGGGGGGTTAGGTGCCCTCCAATATTTTTGATCACTTAAAAATGCCACTTGGACTTTTGATTTCCGATCAAATTGAGCCCTCTACCGACCCTCTAAGATTACTGGCTCGATACGATCACCCCTGAAAAAAAACAAAAACGGATCCGTGATCATTCTTCTAGCAAAAAATGCAAAACTCCACATTTTTGTATATAGGAGCTGGAAACATATACAGTAAGGTTTTCTAATATGCTGAATCTGATGATACGATTCTCATTAAGATCACTTGACGGTTTGGGGGTGGTCCCCCCTTTTTCGAAAATTGGCAAATTTTCTCTGGCCGTAACTTTTGATGGGTAATATTAGCTTGATGAATTTTGTATATATTGAATGAAGAAAATATGTTGCGAATTGTTTACCTGTATAATTAATAACATTAAAAAGGGGATTCGCGGGCTTTGATGGCCCTTGCTTTGCTGGGGCTCTAGATCACCCCTCGCTAATGTCTTGTCTATTGTAATTGAGAATTGAAAGTTTTATGCTACCCGATCTACAGCATCACGTCACAGTTTCATCTTGAAATCTTACCCTGCAGTCAACCCTGTTATTATACAGAAGTAGATAATCACCATGAGTTTCATCAACCTCAGTTTCATCATCATCAACCGGAAAAGAATTGGGGAAAAGAAAAAGATATAAAATTGACAAAAACGTGGAATTAAAAAAAAAAAGATATCAATGAGGTAAAAAAAAATTTTTTGAAAAAAAAGCGAAAAAAAGATTTAAATGGGTCAATTGAAGAGTTACTTTTGTCCAATTAAGTGTCCAATAAGATTTCGTACTGAGTATATGCATGACACGCATTTATTCAATTTTTATAATGTTTTGAAAAAGAAACTAAATTATAATATGATTTATAATAATATGATATACCATCTACAATGGTATCTTCGTCTAGCTCATGAAGCTGAATACGCAATGGAAAACATTTATAATTTGTTTGCACAAAATCCAACAAGGGTTGCTGCAAAACATCAATCAACAAAATTGAGTATTAAACTCATAAACCATCATCAGCCTATAGAACCAAGAGCTGTATTGTTCAGTCCTAGTCTTAAAATTTCCCCAGCTTCAAAATCTTTCAAAGGTCTTTCTTTCTCAGCAATTTCTAGAATGCGCCTGCTAGCTCAAAATATCCTCCCCGGGATCATTCCCTTATTTCTATTGAGTCTTTGTTTCTCCAAAGTACGCAAAGAATTTTCCCCGTTTTGGCTATAATTTTTTTTTGCGTCCACAATACGCAACGAGCCTTTTTTTGGCTATATTTTTTTTCGTCATAAATTTAATTATTGCATTCAAGCCAAAATTAAAACCAAGAAATTAGTACTATATTCCCACATATATATTGTTTTAGGTTTCGTACAACCTTGTATCGAGTTTTTCTTTCCTTTATTTTTTAGCTTCAAGTCTACGTTGCAATCAATACGGTGTTGTCATCATTATAACCATGATTTACATAATAATGTTTTACTTAAAGGTCTTATTGCTTATATGGTGGTTATCGGCGATTTATTCAGCGACCAATTGACCTTTCCTTCAAGAAAGTCAAATATAACGACCTCACCCATCCTTTAATACTTTCTGACGTGGACGCCCTCGAAAAAGCTGAATTGGGAGTGGTTGAAGGTAGGTTTTCCTTTTTTTCTAAGAGTGCGTACGAACATTCCTTATCCTGGCAACTCTTCAAGTGAAACGCTATAGGCAACTGGGTGAATAACAACATTAATCACTTGTGTCCAACTATAAGCATAGTTTATTTAGAAACTCCTTAAGGTGTATCACATTTCCCAAATACTTTCCCTATTGTCCTTTGAATATAATGTCACAAATTTTTTCCATCTTTGAAAAGACTGAATTTTTGTTTATACATGACGTCACACATACTAAGTCATCCTCATTTTCCAGGGTTAGCAGGTGTAACATATCCAACAACTAATCCGGGGTGTTTCAATTAGTAAATTTGAATGTAACGTCATTTACGTGTCTTAAAACGCTAAGGATAAGTAATTGGACTTGTCGGATAAGTGATCTTGCAATGCTCGAACGTACTATAAAATGAACAATTTGAGTTTTGGATTAGTACTAAATAGCACTAAGTAATGATTAAATAAGTATTAATATGTAAAAATACTAGTAATGGTTGGGAAGGCAAAGGGTAGTAAAAATTTTTTTGGGGGAAGGGGTATATTATAACTAAGATGAGGGTTGAAATTTATTTAGCTATTAATAACTAAGAGATCTTGTTGGTATGTATGTAATTCCCCACATGTATGATACATGAGCCATATACGCGTGGTTAATAAAGGACCTGAAGCAGAAGCATAAAGAAAGAAGAAATATCATAATGTCAATTATAATCAATGATTTTAATACCAATCATCGCATATTGTCAAAAAAAATACGAAGAAAAATCAAGGATGCATTCAAGAAGACAGTTATCATTAATGATAATTAATTATTTTTTATCAATAGCACAAAAGGAACTAAAATATTAGCATTGATTGCATCTAACAAGGATAATAAGGGTCGAATCAAAGAGTAAGGGCAACTTACAAGAGGGGAAACTGGCGCTAGTGTTGGCAAAAAAAAACTATCAACTGTATCTAGTATTTGACTAAACCTGGCATTTTTCCAAGCTTTGATATCGTTGTCCTGTCTGGAACTTAGTTCAAAGACTTTTACCTCAGTATGTCTACCAACTACACAAATATAATTAATTACTCTTTACTATTAAACGGAAAAAATGTAAAGTGTTGCCAAACACAAAATAAGATATTTATTTCAAAAAGATCGCTATCACAAGCCCACTAAGGGCCAATTTTTAACCTTTGAGTTAACAATATAAATAGTTGCTCTAAAACTTGCCAAAATGCAAAGAACAACAACGAAATAGAAAAATTATAATGAACAATCATTTAAAAGTCAATATTTAAAACTCCAAAAAGTCAATTAAAAAATAAAAAAGATAAAAACTGGTCAAACTAACCTTAAACAAATACAAATCCGAAAAAGAATATGAACGGGCATAAAAAAGGGGGGGGGGAGAATAAACAAAAATACACAAAAAAAAGAGCGAGACATAAATACATTTAATTAAAAGGGATACTAAGAAAGTGTCAATAATTTAACTACAGTAAATGAATAAAAATGCAAAGAACAACAACGAAATAGAAAAATCATAATGAACAATCATTTAAAAGTCAATAATTAAAACTGTAAAAAGTCAATTAAAAAATAAAAAATATAAAAACTGGTCAAACTAAACTTAAACAAATACAAATCAGAAAAGAATTAGAACGGGCATAAAATCAATAAAAGAGTTAAAAGCAACAAAAACTGGCCAAGAAAGGGGGAGGGGACAAAAAAAACGCAAAAAGAACAAAAAATAAAATATAAAAAAATACAGGGGGAACTAAAAGAAAAAGAGGGGGGGCAAGCAAATGAGTGCAAGAACCTGGGCAGTACCATCAGCTAATAAACAAAAAAGAGGGGAAAAAAAGAAACTATTGAGACATTTTATTCATTTTTTTTTGTAATGAAGCGGACAAAAGTTCTTTCGCATCTGGAAGTAACGCAGTGAATGGGGGACAAAGCAGGGATGGGCTCAGAAACAGCTCGAGGCGGCCGTAATCTGGATGGGGAGTGACGTTTGGGGAAAATACTTGCCTGATGAGGGTTTGTTATGGCATTTTTTGCAAAACGGAGGCACAACGAAACCCTCCTTTGCTCCAGGGTTTTCAGACTAGTATTTTTTAGGAGCAGAGAGTATGGCACCTTGCCTTCTTTGAAAATTATTCGCAAGGCCCTTTTTTGAATTGATTCGATTTTTTCCAATTCTTCGCGAGAGATACCAGGGTGCCAAACTGGACAAGCCTATTCTAGATGCGGGCGGACAAAAGACGTGTAAATTCTTAAGGAGTGGGAAGGGGGGACGCTGAATTTATTTAGGAGCTTAAGGAGGGTGATAGACGCATTATCTCTATGGATGATGTCTTTAACGTGGATATCCCACTTTAAATTTGAAGAAATTGTGACGCCAAGTAGTTTAAATGAGGACACAGAAATTTCAGGAGGGATAGGATTAAGAAAATAGGGCGAGGATTTGAGGAAACAAATGGGCATTATCATGGACTTAGAGGGGTTTACTGTCATGTCTAAGTCCAAGGCCTCGTCTCCAATATCATTGAGGATGCTCATAGGGTCGCTTATTAAAATTCTTAATCAAATTTCAAAAACCCGTGAGTCATCAAAAAAATTCCATCCGTCAGGAAAATTCATTTGCGAGGCTGTTGATAATTACTGAAAAACGGAGGGGACCTAGGAGAGTACCTTGGGGTATGCCATTGTTGACAGGGAGAGGATTTGAATAATGATTTTGGTTTTTGACAACTTACGATCTATTTGTTAAGAAGGAGGCAACTAATTTCACCTGTAAGGGATCAATATTGAACTCGTTGACAAGTTTCTCAATTAAAATATTGTGGTTAACAAGGTCGAATGCTTTCTGAAGGTCGTTGGAAATTAAATTTAGCCACGAATTAGGCTTTTCAAGGATTTTCCCGATGTGATCAATAAGAGAAACGAGGTAATGGGAAGTAGAGGTGGATTTTTGGTTCCCGAATTGCTTCAAGTCAGTAAGAGGTAGGATTTTTTCCTTTAGCCAATCTGCAAGTAATCCTTTATAAAGTTTCGAGAAAATAGGAGTAAGAGTAATAGGCCGGACGCCTTCAAAACCAAGCTTTCCGTTTTTCTTTTTCAAAGGGATTATGAAACCCTGTTTCCAAATTGTAGGAATTTGCCCAGACTCGGTAATCTCGTTAAACAGGAAAGACAAGGGCTTAGACAAGAAATCAACGAAGGCACTAATAAGAGGAAAGGGGATATCCAAAGGACAATTACTTGTCTTTCTTAGTTTTTGAATTCTTCTTTCTATCTCAGACGAGGAAACAGTGGGTAAAGAAGGGGAAACGGCTCCTGATGGTAATCGGTCGGACAGTGGTGGAAGGCTCTGGACAATGGAAGCGAGGAATTTATTGAGATTATTGGCAGTAATATCAGGGGACTCGGGTAGATTGAAGTTAAGCTGTTCAAGCCTCCTGCCACACAACTTTTTAACCTCAGAATACCAGTTTTTTGGTTTATTAGTGAACAATACTTCGACCTTATTTTTGTAGTACGATCGTGCCAATTTGCAAATTTCTCTTCTAATTGATTTTCTTAGTTTATTGGCTTCATCTGGTTTACTATTTTTGAAAAGCTTCAATTTGGTTCTAATTAGTGTTTAATATAGTTTGGTTAATAAAGGGTTTATCAATGGAGCACTTTTTAAATTTTTTTTTCAGGGAAACAAATTTGATATTTGTCAATTAGCTTTTTGTCGAACATAGCCATTTTCTCATCAAGATCTTTTAAACTATAAACATCGGACCAATCTTCAGTATTCAGCCACATACCAAAAAAAAGAAGACTAGAATTTTGAAGAGGGCGATAACTGCCATAAGTTATTGAGAAAGAATGCTTAAAATTTGAGGAGGGGGATAAAAGACTCGAAAAATGATAACTCCCACCTAATGGAGGCAAAGCTGAGGGAGGGCTGTAAAAATTATACATATTAGTTAAAATAACATCAAGAGAGATATTTACCCTAGTCGTGGGTATTTTTAACAATATCGTAACTTTAATTGAGGAGAAAAAATAATACAATTTAAGGTATGTTTTATAACCAACAAAAAAGATAACACCATTGGGGTATTTATAAATAACAAATCATCAGTTGTCTGCAATTGCTGGATGGATTTACGCTTTGACTCAATATTTGGATTTGAGGAGTACTAGGAAACAGATTTTGCAATAATATTAAATGGACGAGGGAGAACTTTTGGTCTAATACTTAGCCAGAGGATTTCATCATACTCGATAAACTAGGACTCAAATAACCTTTGGGTAAAGGTTACTCTTAGTAAAGAACAAAACACCACCACCTTTTTTCCAATTGGGTGGTCTAAAGGACGGAGTTTAATAAACTCTGAATAATGTGTCAGGCGCAGAGACCCTGGGTCATGGGACTGTACTTCCGTAATAGCTATAATATCGATTAGATTTGATTCTGAAAGCACCTCGAGTTTGGTAAGCTTTTCAAAATTAAGACTTTCAGCATCAGTAACTAAAAGTTTAGGAAAAACAAACCAATTGGGGAATCTTGACAGGGATACTTGGTGTGTTTCAGAATTTCCTGGGTGGGGTTTCAATTTGATATTATGATGCTGCGGAGAAGTAGGGTAAGAGAAGGATTTACCTTGGGGATTTGGAGGTGGAAGGAAGGGCGAGGACACAGACGAAGTATGATGAGGAAGGTGTGACTTGTTTTCAGTTGTCGGGAATTGCGAACAATTAGGATTTAATACAAGACAATTATTAAATGCAAAAGGCCTCAGACCTGAGTCACACTGGTAGGGTGGGCACGAGGGATAAAATGAATGGGCCGGAGGCGGGGTTTCGTGGATATAGGGTAAGAAGTAGTTGAATCAGGATGATTTTTGGTAGGGAGAAAAGGGGGAGATGGGAAGGTAAGAAGGTGCTGAGGAATGGAAGTGGGGTGGGAACTTTCTGGGAGGAGGGAGGTTGGAATTGCTTTTGCAAATGACGGATGGAGGCCAGAACCGGTCAACAACATCTTGGGCACATGGAGCGGGTAGGGTATGCAAGGGGGCTTGTGACTGGGAGGGATATGAGTAAGAGGGGATTGTGGGAGGGTTTTGGTGCAGTAACGTCTGTGATGATGATTTGACTGGTCGTGGGTAAAATTTCGGGTTGGAGGGGCTTTTCGGGTAGAAAATGCCTGGGGCATGTTGCTTTGTAACAGATAGGGAGGTAGGGTAATGAGGGGTAATTAATGAGGGAGGAATGGGGTCCGTAGTGCTGCCTAAAAAAAGGGGCTTTCCAGTGTTGAATCCTTGACTGGTAACAGCTGGGACTGCCCAAGTTTGTGCACTTGTTTTTTGCTTGCAGCTCGATTTATTTCGTAAAAAGGAAGGGGGGACATAAATATGCAGGCTATCACACCCACGCCGTTCACAAAAAAGCCGCTGAGGCTTTTTTTGTCGACACTATTGTCAGTTTCTACTTATGTAAGTTACCTCTACTCTTTTGGCTGAATTTGTAGGATTGAGCCATTTCAGGATGAAGGGTATAAATTATTATATCATATATTGGGCCTATAGGATTATGGCCAAATATGAAGGATTATAATTGGTCTATAGGGTGGCGGTGTGTAAGGCTTGTGAAATTTTAAAGAAAAACTCACGGTATTTTCTTCGGGCTGTCATCGACGTAATTTTGGTGTTCGAGAATCGCTAATAAACGTGATCGACGCAACATTTTCCAAAGGCCTATTCACAATTAGATTTTATTTATACCGAGATTTGGTTAGTCCTGACTTCGAGAGTCAGTTTGAAATCCAACCCGTTAACAAAAGGGGTTTAGCTTGCGTCAGAACTGAACTAAGCCAAAACTGAACTTCAATCGATCTGGGCTTAAAACGCTACTGTTGTGCCACGAAGTTTGCCAAGCCAATCAGAATTTTTCATAGAATTGTCTAATTGGCCAATACCCGAATCTTATCCAGATAGAAAAAAAAATGAAAACAAAAAGTGAAATATTAGGAGGAGTGCCTAGAGCTCGTCAGAGCTCATGAACTTTTGTACGACGAAACAAGGAAAGGCTAAATGAGATATGAGATTACGGTATTAGTTGATTTCAGCGTTTGAATTATCAATTACAATGGCTAATGCCCAGTATTAGCATTAGCTAATACTGGGTCCTGGAAATGTGAATTCTGACCTTCAATGACCACACTTTAAATGAAAGCTATATCTTCTTAAGCTGTTTGGTTCCACACGTCATTTGCTTAATTTTTTGGTGATTTACACTTACGTTTTTTTTTTAGTTCGATGCCCACTGTTAATAAAACTGCAGAGCTGCATATGGTGGTATTTTTTTTTTTAAATTGAGTTTTTATTTTTCCTAATTTTTTAAGAAGTATTTATGTGAATTCTAGATTATAAATCTACGGAAAGGTAAACTTTGAAATTTGGCATTAGTAAAATCTCAGTGTGAATAGGCCTTGAAAGAGCAAGGAGTAACAAGCTATAGACACAAGTAATATACTCATTCTATCAGAAAGAGTATATGGGCGTTAATGATGCTTTCTGATTCCCCACTATGCACTTTTGTTCATATTTAAGCTATAATATAGTATACACCTTGCCATCAATGCTAATACCTCATTAGTCTTTTCAGTGGGGTTGATGTTTTCTATCCTTCATGGGGGTATCAAACTCGGAACCATCTTGATCAGAATCTAAAAGAAAATTTATATTGGTAGCATTTCTTTATTTAAGAAAATAATTAAAGAAATTTCTTCTAAGTACGTAAGCTTTTTAAATTTGTTTTTGTTCTTGGATGGGGTTGAGGTTTTGGTTTATTTTTATAACATATATAAGTGTGACAGATTATGCACAAGGTTCAAATTTAAAGAAAGGCAAAAGTGACCTGATTGGTTAACACGATCATTCTTGTATCGTTGTAGCATGGGTAATTTATCTTCCCCTCAGACAGGCTTTTTACTTCTTGGGTGGATTGACTCTTCGCTCTTACTTTGCTCTTACTTCTTGGCCGCTGAGCTGATGCTGTTTTTTTTTGTTTGTTTATTTTTGCCTATCTTAAAATTCGCTATCTCTCCCCCCGCCCTTTCTCTGTCTCTCTCTCTATCTATGTTGTTCCATAGCTACTTTGAAGTGTTTCTTTAGATAAAGACTAAGTCTGATAATGTGATTTTTGTAGATGGTCAATTTGAAGCCGTCATAATGGAATTCAGTCTCCCTGCATCAAGCTACGCTACAATGGCAATCCGTGAGGCTATGAAGACAGAAAACACGGCTCAGCATCAAGCCTCGCTGAACACCTATTACAAGAGATTTATTGAAGATATTTAAATTCCATGATTGGAAGGTTTTTATATTATTTTGTATTCTGGCTACTAAAGATTGGATGTGTCGTTTTCTGATGACGGCCGTTTGCAAAAATAAATTAGAAAATAATTTATTCATTTTGTGTCTCGTGATTTCTTAGCATCTCAATAGTATTATTTGCGCTGTTATCAGGGCTTAAGAATCAGCATTAAGAATTTTTGGGGATTTCCCCGAAAATCTATGTGTTTCCCCCCCAAAAAAAATTTGTTCCCCGAATCCCTGAAATTTCCCCGAGAATCACCCAATCATGGTGCCACCTCCAGTGACTATCCCAAGCAATTATTACTTTACATACTATAATTTTTCACTACTCTCCTGTTCGTTAGTTTTTATCTCCTGTGTTACTTTGCATAAAAACCAGACCGATACAATTTAAGTAGGCCTATAGGCGGTTCTTCATATGTTCACAAAAGTATCATTTTTTCTGAATTTAGATTAAACCATTTCGAATGCAGAATTCCCAATGCTATAAGATTCTTACATTTACATCATTCGTAGTCAAGACAATCTTGACAAAATTAGCCAAGAATTATACTTGAAGTTGTTTAAAAACGTTGAGTTGGATTTTGGGTTTTGAAATTAAACTTCTAAGGAAAATTGTTTTAAAAAAGCCAAATCGTAACTTTAAATTTTGTTTTCTTTTGCTATTTTTGGTTTTGGACATCCTGTGTTAATTTTTAATACCTAATGATTGAACGCATAAAATATTGAAGGAATTGATCTTCTTGCCAGGAATTCTTACCCTTTAAATTTTTGTTTCATTCGGTGGGTAAAAATTAAGTTTTTTTCTTTTTTTATCTGAGGATTGTATTTGTCATACCACCTTTTATCCTCAAACGTATTCACCTTTCATTCCCCTCACAACTATTATTCTGGTTCCTTCACCTGTGTAATATTTTTAGGGGACATAATATTTTAAACTGCAGTTTTAGGATCTTTTTACGGTCTTCCAAAGCTGTTAGTTAGGTGAAGGATATTTAACGCAAAATATATTCTGCTCAAATTAGGGATAACTTAGTAAGTTTATTTAAATATCTAGGCCTACCTTTACAAATTCTAATGCTTGAACAATTAGTATTCCTGTATGAAGGCTAATCCTAAGATAGAACCGTTGGTTAATAATGCCAAATAATGGTAGTGTGAAGAAAAAGAATAAGTAACTTTTTTATGATTTGTAGCCTATAGCTATCATGTCCAGGCATTTGCTGGGCTGATATAAAATAAGACTGCAATAAGTAATATATTTGGAGCATGGACGGCAGCAGGGGTGAGGGTTAATCGGTGACTATATAGTAATTATGAGGTAACCAAAAGAAAGGAAAGCGTATTAGAAGCAAAAAAATAAAAACATGTTTGCTCCGGGGGGGCATTTTCTGCAGGGAGGGTGGGAATTTTCAGCGGGGGAGTATTTTATGTGGGTGGTTTTTTTGGGGGGATAGGGGTATTTTTTTCCGCAATGGTATTTTCCGAGGGGGGGAGGGGTCTAAACACCTAGAACTTTAGAATCAGCATGAAAAACCAATAATGCGTCAGTTGTCGTAAAAATTCCCTTTTTAATTTAAGCTTAAATTTACTTTTTTTAATTTAGTTCCTGTTTGTTTTAAGTTTTAATATTGCCCCTTACTTATAGGTTGAATTTTGTCTATTTAACTTACCTATCTAGAAACCGCAAATAATATTTTTTTTTTCAATATTATTAATGAATTACAGAAATTAATGACTTAATGAAAAATTGCTATTGGTATATACAGTTCACATGTGTTCAAACAGTTAGTGGCGATGAACTGTAAGTACGCAGTGACCCAGCTCAATACTAACCGAAACTCTAAAAACGTGAATTTTGATACTAATAGATATATCAAAAGAATCGGCTTATTATGCTGATTTCAAGTATATAAGTTTCATTAAGTTCAGTATTAGTCTTCAAAGACTACGAGCCTGAGAAAATTTGCTTGATTTTTGAAGAAGGGGGAAACACTCCCTAAAAAATCTCAAAAAATCTTAACGAAAATAACACCATCAGATTCAATGTATCAAAGAACGCAACTGTAGACAGTTTAAGCTCCTATGTGCAAAAATATGGACTTTCCCAGAAGATATATTTTTTCCATGTGGATTGCAATTATGCCCCCTTCCATGCCCATTTCCTCCTAGAATCGTTTGATCAAAATTTAGAGATACCGTATCCATTTTCTTCAGCATAGTTTAGAGACCCAATAAATTTGTCTTTGGAGTTAATTTGACCTCCCAAAGACCCTGGGGAAAGGTGTTGAAAATATAAAATTTGTCCATTGTTTACGTATATCGTGTGTTATTGAGAAGTATGCATACTTTTTTCGGGTAAAGGACTGAATTTTCTGTGGAAGAATTCTCCGCAGGGAGAATATTCCATGGGGAAGGTTTCCGGGGGATGAAATTTTGAAGGGAAATTTTAAGCTGGGGGGATTAGCCAGAATTCCTGAATAAATTTCTTTTCATTTATTTTAACTTTCTCTTTGTCGATCCAATCCTAAGCGTGGAGATGTTAAGGGTAATTGTCCGGGATAAAATTTTTGACGGGATTGAATTGTCTAGACGATCTTTTCAGGGAGAGGAGGGATTTTTCTGTGGAGGTGGAGCAGGATTTCCTGGCATTAAAAAACATTTGGAATAAAATAAAAAAGTTTTTTTCTTCATCTGAAAGTACGCTTAAGGGGCAACATTGAAACGAACAAAAAATTACATATATGAAAAGGGTTGTCCCCTCTTCAATACCTCTTTTTTTACGATTAAGTTTGAACTTAGTCCCGATTCTGTAAAAACGACTGCCGAAACACAATTGTCGTTTAAATAGAACAATGAGAAGCTTAACTACTAAAAAACTTCAGCGTGAATAGTCGGGTGTTTAGATGGGGCAATTCCCCTTATTATGTTATTGTTTCTATTCGTTTTAATTTTTAATGAATGAATGAATGGTTTTTATTTCCCATCATAAATAACACAAGGTTACACAACGGAGTATTGAAAAAAAAGAAAAAAAAAGAGAAAAAGAAAACGCAATAAGAGAAACAATAAGACTTCAATAACAATCTATATACAGCATACTAAACTTGTATTCAAACTAGCCTACGATAGCTCGGTACATATCATGATCAGGATTGAGCGAACGCCGAAATCAGACGATTCGCTCAGTAGCTGCAGTAGTCGGGTCCGCAACGCTTTAATTTTTCTAAACTATTGAATTTCTCTCCTAGGGCGTAACACTTAACAAATATTTTGAATATTTATAGTAAACCCTACGGAATGAGTGATTATCTGATTCGTTTAAAAAAGACCAAAACGGCGAGAGTGACAGAACATGCGGGATAACGAACAAGGAATAAAGCCTTCCGAGTATATGGCGGTTATACATACGTTTGCAGGGTAGGAGTAGTCCGTATGCTTTGTGTGCCTTTTCTTAAAAATGCTCAACAAGTGCGTCACGAGTAGACCGCAGATATGAAGTGATCGGCAGTCAAAGATTAGTGAGAGAAGGTTTTGAGCTCACCCCAGTATCGCCTAGGAGCACACTAATTGGGGTCGAATCTTTCACGTTGCGACGAAAAAAAACTACTTCACTTTTGGCAGCGTTAAAAGCTAGCCCAATCTTACCATATTCATCACTCAATATATTGTAGTTATCCTCAACCCTTGAAACAGACCTACTTGCGTTAAGTATATCATCAGTGTAATTGATGAGCGACACGTCTATACCTAGATATATGCAGCACGTTTTGGCAGATTCTTGAGGGACGATAATACTGTTGTTGTATAGGGAGGGGAAGTAATGGAGCCTTGCCGGATACCTTTACGGACAGGTATAACTACGGTGGATACCACCATACCGCGATGAGTGGGGACTTTAATCTTCCCTCACAGTCTCCTATACATGCTCCTCCATACAACGACAACCGAACGGTCAACTCCGCGTTTACAAGCAGAACTAAGTATATGTGCGTGGATACCGGAGTCAAATGCTATACGCACAACGTGGCTTGCTAGAACAAGTGTATCATTATTATCGTGAGCACTGAGCAAAAGATTAGCTATCAACGAATGAACATGCTCGCGACTAGTACCACTCTTAAACCCGAATTGCGAATCGGGAGTATAACAAGCTTCACTTAGGTCACCAAAAACAAGCATTTCCATGAGTTTGCAGAATACCGGCGCAACAGTTATGAGGCGGTATGATGAACAGTTCCTGGGATCATTCCCTTTTTTGGGAACTGGTGTAACGACGCCAACACAGAAAACATCGGGGACCAGACCGCAGGTAAAGATCATCTGGTACATAAGAGCAAGGTGATTTAACACACTGTCACCCCCAATAGCCAGATGCATTCCACAAATATTATCATCACCTCGAGAATACTTCTTTTTCAGTTTAGATAGCATATGACGGATACTAGAGACAGTCACAACGAACCCGACACTTCGTTCATTTGACGCTAGGAGGGAGTCGAGCTCTTTTTCGAACTCTTCCTCGAGAGCCTTGTTCGGCGGTGAGAATTCGTCGGTGAAATATTTATTCCAATCACTTTCACTTGGAAAAATTTCTTCTTTGCGAGATTTCGGACTCCTTTTCTTTTTAATATACTTCCAGACTGCATTTGGGTCACCTTCAAGCACTTTGCAATTCTGGTCCATTAATGCTGCTCCTCACTTTCAGGTGAATTTTTTTTTATTAAACTCCAGGTGTAAGTTCATGTCTACTTGCCGAAGAATAGTCATTAATTTGGAGAAATAATTGCACATTTTATTGCTCTGTGTGCGATTATTGCCTTTCTGCACTTTATTTTTGTCATCTTTCTGAAAATAAGTAACATAAAAGTCTCATTTTCGGGCTTAGAGAATAAAGCAACAAAGATATTGTAAAACCTAAAGCAACGGAGTTTCAGAGCGTAATTCGGCCTATTTTTTAATTTTAAAACAAATTTGAATTTTTTGCCGCAATGTCATCAATAAGTGTTTTCAGCTATGGTTTCCAATCCCGTGCTTTGGCTCTAAAACCTATTCTGTAAAATGCTTAATTACTACCTGAATCTAAGCCCTGCTTAAGCCTGAAAACGAAGCTAAAACCAATTTTGGCTCCCAAATTTTCGCAACGAATTTCCATTTTGTTTTTTTCACCGAAAATTCCCCGAATCTTGAAGATTTGTCCCTTAAAACTCCCCGAGTTCTTACGATTTGTCCCCGATTTTTAAGATTCGAAAGTGAAAGCCATGGCTGTTATGCCTCTAATTAAATTTTAACCTAATTAATTCCCATGAAACATTTGAATTTTACACAAAACAAATTACTTTGCCTGAGTGTGGTCTTAAGTACTTTTTTGCAAGCGTAACTTAAGCAAACTTCCAGAGCTTTTTTGCTTATACACAGACACAGATTTACCAACAGGCCCACTAGGCCCGGGCCTAGGGGCGCAATAAACTATCACTGAGTGATTTTTTTCTTAACAAAAACTGTATTGACTGCTTGATTTATCGTCAAAGTGCCTGGTGCACTCCGCCGCCGCGCTGCCTGTTCACAGGAAAGTGATTTTAAACGACACAGGAATTTCGTGGCCACTTATAAACTGTCAGGTGTCTCCCAAGAATGGCATCTAAGAGTTCGTTATCACCTCTCTCTTTACTCTCTTTCATTTATTTGGCTCATCCGTTGCATTCTTTTCAGTGCTCCTACTATCTCGGACCTTTCGAGGATTTCTCTGAACGTTTCGCAAAAGCAAAGCGGCAAAACCGCTTGGGTCTAGAAGTGCCAAAACTGTAATTCTGGCCCTGGTTACACAAAGTAAAAAATATATGGTTTTTTTAATATTTTGTGAAATATTCCAGATACGCCATTCCAGATATGTAAAACATACGCCGTTTTGACAAATTGATTGTTAATAGTGTCTTCATTTAATTCATGATCTTTGGTTTCAACATAATACCCTTAGCCGCTCCTGAAATTTTGTAGACGTGCCATTTTGAAACCTGGATGCACATAATGGCTTTTGGTTTCATTCAACATTCCCTGAAAGCTTCAGCTTAATACTCTTAACTGTTCCTAAGATTTTGCTGATAATTCCTTTTGACAACCTGGATGCCAATAGTGTCCTCTGATTTAATTGAACATCCACCTCTAAATCCTCTGAAAGTTATAACTCACCTTTAGCTATTCCTGAGATAATGCAGAGACGCCCTTTGACCTGAATGCACATAGTACCTTTTGATTTAGTTCAGCATCCCCCTCAGCACTTATGTTTCTTGGATGTTTTTGTTGGTTGATGGTTTTTGGTTTGGATATGTTTGATAATAAATGGAGTTACTAGCCAATGCCACTCCCTGTTTCTATTCCCCCACAATGTTTTTCTATTAAAAACCATAGACGTTTGTATGGAATCTTGTATAAACATTCCTCCCAGCTGGTAAGATTCTGAGCACATGCCCTCCATTGATTCTAGGATATGCCCTCCCTTTTTCCGTAGGATTTCTGCAACACGCCCTCTGACGTCCCGCGACATGCCCCTGTGTATTTCTGTGAGAGCCTTGTTTCTAGGCAAGATTCCCAGGTGTTCCAATTACTTGGAATATGCTCGGGATAATACACAAGTTCAAATAATAGGAAAATTAATAGGGCGAACTCCTCGCACCTCTACAATGCGATCAGCTGTTTCTAGCGAAGCCCTCTGACGTCACGACACAGATAGGGAAATTAGCAATGGATTTCAAGCAGAGCCCTCTGACGTCACGCCAAACACCCATGTGCTTTAAAGGCTCGGATAATTGGAGCTACAAACCTCTCAAGCCGTCACACTTACACAATGTGGTCACGACACACCCCTCTGGACTCCAATGACGTCGTACAACTTATCCCGTTTCAAACCGTCAGATCTAATATGCTTGACGCAATTTTATGTAAATCCGCCACAGAAACCCATGAGGGAACCCCCCCCTTGTAACGTAACGACAGCTCACACCTTACGTAATGATTATGTAACACTGTTACGTAATAAGTTTTGTTTTCGTCTGAAAACCCCAAAGCGTTTTTTTTTTTCATTTACTTAATGGCGGTACACACTTTTTGTAAGGTCAGCGTATCTTACGCATGGATGGCGCATCCATCGCTGCTAGATAATACCATTTTGACATTTTTGCCCAAAAACCTCAAGACATTTTTCGGCGTTTCATTTTTCGCTCGAAACACATTTCATATTTTTCTTTTTTTTCTATAGTTCTTGACCCCGCCAGGACTCGTAAGATCATTCCCCTCCAATGGCTTTGTGCCTTAACTTGATAGACTAAACTGCTATTCACATTATTTTGTATCTGCAACCATATTCTAAACTTAACCTATTGCATGACAGCTAAGATTCCCCATTTTTGGCAAACACTAGAATGACGTATTACTCTCCCACGCTCCAGGAGACACTTACTCTCAAGATATTAATAAAGGGAAATGCATGTCTTACTTGTGCTAAAGTATACATCTTGAAAACACAGAAATTACTTATAAAAGTTTTATTATTTCAAACAAATTAAGTTAAAAAACGCGATAAAATAAAGGCTGGAAAAGGCGTTATTCCCCTAGTTTCAAATCAATGATAGACTTTAGAAACGAATTTGCATTATACGGCATTCCCACCTCTGAAACAGGAGGTTCAACATCTGTATAGATTTATCGTAATTCTAAAACATTTATTTAACTTTTAGATTTTCGGCATTCCGTTGGATAGAATGCTAGTTTTATGCCACAATTCGCTTGAAAACCCCTGTGCTGAAGAGATACAGTCTTTTTGGATAAATAAATGTATATGTTATCAGTTTATTTTATAGGACTAGCAGTACCTTTTAGAAATTATTGGGGGTCTAAGGCACAGGGCTCACCACTTATTGGTGCAAAAATGGCGCAAAAATGTTGTTCGGCCACTTACTAGAGGGGGGAAGCCCCTTGTCGGCCCAAATATTATTGAGATGCCCGCACTTACCACAACGGTTCCGTATCTATCGGGTATGTCAGTGCCCGATTTGCAATATATCCTGCCTTAGGGTACGATAGCGTGATCGAATGGTCCCAGGGGCCACTTTAAGACCAAGGGTACCCGTCCTGGGTTACCGGTAATATTTCTAACTAATATTTCTAATATTTCATCGCATTTTTGTGGATTATCAACATTTTGAACACGCGTATCAAGTATTTCGTTTTTCCGACAGCTTCCCAATTTGTTTTATGGGCCGGTCCACCTTCCCCCGTTGTCAACGAAGTTGTATATTTTTCCGGGCTTCTAACCCATGCGGTTCTCTCATACGTTTGGAAATTTCTCCCTGCAATTACTTGCATTAGTTCTCTTCTATCCTCTCTATCTGCCTCTTCCTTTCGTTCTCTGGCTATTCTATCAGCCTCTTGTTTTCGTTCTCTGGCTATCCTCTCTTTCTCTCTTTCTTTTCTATCTTCCTCCTCTTTTCGTTCTCTGGCTAATCTGTCATTCTCCATGAAATTTTATAGTTGCTGTGCCGTATCTATTTGAGTGCTTTTTCGCGAGCTCCTGCTGGATCTCGATTCAACACCGCTCCTTCTACTCGGACTACTTTGATTCCGTCTGTCATTATTTCTTCTTAATTCATTTTCTGAATCTTTTCGTTCTCTATCCGTATTGGTTCTTTCTTTATAGGCTACTCTAGCCTTTTTGTCCTCTTTTCTATTCAGTCTAATTTCATCTTTCTCAGCCTTTATTTTTTCCTTATATTCTTGGTGCTCTCTCTCAAAGGCCTTAATATTAGCCTTTCTTTCTATTTTCCTATTTTTTCTGTGGGCTTCACTCACTCTTCTCGGTCATGATTTAATCTTATCTCTGTCCAACATTATTTCAAAATTCTGTCTGTCATTATTTCTTCTTAATTCATTTTCTGAATCTGTTCGTTCTTTATCCGTATTTTCTCTTGCCCGCAACTCCCCTTCATTTGGCACAGCCTCTGAGGGGTGAGTTTGCCTTGTTTTTTCACATATTATTTCTTCCTTCTTTATTTCGTACCCCGTCATTTTACTGCGTATATTTCTTTCCGATTATATTATCTCTTATTAGACTTCATTAGTGATTAACGAATTCTTTCACAACAAGCAGTTTTACGCGAGTGAAATATATCTCCGAAAAACGAATTAAGAGGGGTTGGACGAGAAAGTAAACTGGAAAACCGCGCGAATATTCCACTAGAGAATTGGCTGGACTAAAACTCAAACAGGGGAACTGTCCCTGTTTAAAACAAATCACGTATCCTCCCTGGATACTCGTATTCCAAATATAATCTCCTCCTAGGCAGATTACTCAATAGGACAGGTGCCTCCCGCCTTCCTTGTCCAATGTGTGCACAAACTGACAAATTCCCCTAATTTGCCGTCCTCAATACTCTTTTAACCTTCGTCACTAAAGATTATATCTAAGTCCGCCAATTCACTCAAATAATAACCCAACTTTCAACGTTTTCTTATCCGTCCTTAAACCCTGTAATACTTTTTAATACGGAGATTCCCCCTCTGTAAACTCAACTCATTAATTTCACGTTATTCTTTTTTATATTTGTCTAATAAGCCACAGCCCATTATATACCTTCATAATTCTATTATTTGATTCTGTATTTTTTTCTCTCTATATATAATCACAATAGGCTACTCTTTAGGCTAAATTAATTTATCTCTTCGAAAGCGCGGAATTCTTTTACTATTAATGCTGTTAATAGGTCCTTTTCTTGCTGCCACCAGTATTATACTGGTAGGTTACAATGCCACCAGTATTGAGGGTCTAAGGTACAGGGCTCACCACTTATTGGTGCAAAAATGGCACAAAAATGTTGCTATGCCACTTACTAGAGGAGAAGAAGCCCCTTGTCGGCCCAAATATTATTGTGATGCCCGCACTTACCCCAATGGTTCCTTATCTATCAGGTATGTCAGTGCCCGATTTACAATATACCCTGCCTTAGGGTACGATAGCGTGATCGAATGGTCCCAGGGGCCACTTTAAGGCCAAGGGTACCCGTCCTGGGTTACCGGTAATACTTCTAACTATCTCCTTGGACTCCACCTAGGCTAAAAAGTCAAAGATTATGTAGTATAAAAAATCTTACTGTATTCAGTCACACTACAAAAGGAAGTATAAAAAAAATCTTACTTAAGTAAAAAAAAATCTTACTTACGAATACACATTAAGACGCGAGCTTGCGCACGCACCTCTGACCAAAGGCGATGAATGGCCGAATCAAATTAAACTCCCAGCATCCTTTGAAGCTTTTCAAGCTGTAAATTTAAGTTGTATGAGTCATCGCTCAACTGGCTTTTTCAGACGCTTGCTAATTAATGGATTCTTCATACATCGTAATATAAGCTTTCCAGGGATTTAGATATTTAACATAAATGAAGTTAAATTCATAAAAAGCACATTTTTCTGAAACAAAAGGGGCCAAAGGTCCCAACAGAAATGATTGCGCCTCATACGGCATTCCCACCTCTGAAACAGGAGATTTAATATCTGTATAGATTTATGCTAGTTCTAAAACATTTAACTTTTAGATTCTGTATTCCGTTGGCTAGAATGATATATTTATGCCACATTCGCTTGAAAACGCCATGTACTGAAGAGATACGCTCATTTTTGGCTGAAATAAAAGTCAATGTTTTTCAGTTTATTTTATAGCATTAGCAGTACCTTTTAAAAACGAATGTGCCTCATACGGCATTCTCACCTTTGAAACAGGAGGCTCAATATCTGTATAGATTTATCGTAATTCTATAACAATCAACTTTTCGCTTTTTGGTATTCCTTTGGCTAGAATGATACTTTTAAACCACAATTCAGTTGAAAACCCCTGTACTGAAGAGACACAGTCTTTTTAGGCTAAAATAAATATCTATGTTATCAATTTATTTTATAGCATTAGCAGTACCTTTTAGAAACGAACGTGACTTGTACTGCATTCCAATCTCTGAAACAGGAGATTTAATATCTGTACAGATTTATGCTAGTTCTGAAACATTTAACTTTCAGCTTTTCGAGATTCCGTTGGCTAGAATGCTAGTTTTATGCCACAATTCACTTGAAAACCCCATGTACTGAAGAGACAGTCTTTTTTGGCTAAAATAAATGTCTATGTTATCAGTTTATTTTTATAGCATTAGCAGTACCTTTTAGAAATGAATGTCCCTCATACGGCATTCCCGCCTCTGAAACAGGAGATTCAATATTCCCATAGATTTGCAGAATTTCTAAAAACATTTAACTTTTAGCTTGGACTTTCAATAAATGGGAAGGATAAGCATATTGCATTTATAGCCATAAGTGTATCAACCCTAGTGCAACATAACCCATTTAACATAACCCCCGTTCAACTAAACCTCTGTTTAACCCCACCCTTCCGATGTAGATGCAAATGAGACCATATTTTATAACCATGCGTCTGAATCCCGTTTAACTGAATCCACGCTCAACAGAATCTCCTATTTTTGCCTCAGCTCCCTTTGTCTCAGCCTTCATGCAACCCAGGGGACATTTTTCAGCAAAAATATCAAAACACGAAAAGGCGGGAAAATTCTGTTTCGAGAAATTCATGCTCCCACCCATCCCGCGCACTGCGGGGGAGTTTGGTCAGTGTCAACTCGTTCCAGGGACGGAATCCGGGCTTTGGCTAGGCGATAGAGGACGTTAAAAACGGTATTGCTTGAGATAACTTAAAAAATAGTAAAAATAGGGAAAATATCATACAATTTCTACGGCAACCCTCTAATGTCACATCATCCCTGTTTCTAGCGGTCAACTGGCAAGATTTCCTCCCTGGCAAGACTCCCACCCTGGCAAGATTCCCCACCCAGGCAAGATTCCCCCCCTGGCAAGATTCCCACCCCTTGCAGACCACCCCGGATTCCACGCAGTCTATTATTTATTCTATTTTATTTATTCTATCCTAGCCATTTTTTTGTACATTGTTTTTCTGGAAGATCCCCAGGGTTTCCGTGATCAGGTCTAATATGATAGACCCCATTGTATCTCACAAGCTAGACTAAAAGGACCCCATGGGGGAATCCCCCCGAGCACGGCAAACACGCGGGTGCTGTGTATTAACGGAGGTGCAAATCTTAAGCAATAACACCTAATGGGAGAGGTTTGAAGATAAGCGGCTCATCTTGCAAGAAGAATAGATACCGAAACCATTAAAAAGTATACTTATGGCCCAGAGCGGAATGGCGCTACCGCACTGTTTTCACACCGGCACCAGCCCTCCACATGACACCAACCCTCGGGGACATTTTCAACCTTTTTCATTCCGAAAATAAACTTCTGGAATCTAAACTAAACAACCTTTGTTTTTTTTTTCTTGTTTTTTTTTCATTTGAACTACGGGTGCTCAATATTTCATTGCTAGATCATGTTACTCCAATGCAATTCACGCCCACAGAGTATTTAAAACACTTCTCGGGCTTTCCTTGTCTTGTTAATGATGTTATAGGTTGACCGCGATTTCTACACTTTGCCCTTGATTTTTACGGTGGTCTTGATTTCTAGGGTTACTCCTGGTTTCTATAGTTTGCTCATATTGTTTTTATGAAATTGTCAGGGTTTCATTGTTTGGCTAATGATTGCTTAGAAGTTGACCATGATTTCTACACTTTGATCACAATTTCGATGCTATGGTCTTGATTTCTATGACTCGGTCCGGAGGTCTAGGGTTCACTCTATCATGTAGATAAGTACCTTATGATTTTTCTTTGAATACACTGCCTTTCTGGGCTTTAATATTTCATAGTGATAAGACGATATCGTTTCCTACCTTTTGCTTTGTAAGAACGTTAGGGAATATGATTTTTTCCCTGGAACACCAAGCATTCTTGGGTTTAATGTTTCTTAACGATAAGCAATAATCACGTTTTTCTACCCCTACGACACCAGTCATTATCAGTGTAAGCGTCTTCTAGCATTTGAAACATACTAACACACACACACACATACACACACACCCAAACACACACACACACACACACACACACTTTCTTAGAAGTAACAATTTTTTTCGTTTATGATAGCAAGTTTTCTGTCAGAAGTAGCAAGTTTTCACTAACACTAACACACTTTCTCTTCAAAGTAGCTACTTTTCCCCCCTAATACTAGCAAACTTTTACTTAACACTATCAATTTATCTTGGAAGTAACAGGTATTTTCTTAAAAGTAAAAATTTTTCTAATAACACTAAGTTTTCCCTCAATGATAACAAATTTCTCATAGAAGTAACAATTTTTGTCAATGATAACAATTTTTCTGTTAGAAGTAGCAAATTTTCTGTCAAAGATAACAATTTTATCTTAGAAGTAACAATTTTATGTTTATGATAACAACTTTTCTGTCAGAAGTAGCAAGGTTTTCTTAATAGTAACAAATCTTCTCATCGAAGTAACAAACTTATCCTTAATACTAACAAACTGTTACTTAACACTATTAAATTTCTCTTAGAAGTAACAGGTTTTTTTTCTTAAAAGTAACTGATAACAATTTTTTGTCACTGATAACAAGTTTTCTGTTAGAAGTAGAAAGTTTTTCAGCAAAGATAACAAATTTTTCTTAGAAGCAACAATTTTTTTTCGTTGGTGATTACAACTTTTCTGTCAGAAGCAGCAAGTTTTCCTTAACTCTAACAAATTTTCTGATCAAAGTAACAAAATTTTTCCTTAATACTAACAAACTTTTACTTAACAAAATCAAATTTATCTTAGAAGTAACAGGTTTTTCTTAACAGTAACTGTTTTTTTCTAATAGCACCGACTTCTCCGTTAAAGATAACAAATTCCTCTTAAAAGTAACAATTTTTGTCAATGATAACAAGTTTTTTGTTATAAGTAGAAGGTTTTCCAGCAAAAATAACAAATCTTTCTTAGAAATAACAATTTTTTGTTTATTATAACAAGTTTTCTGTCAGAAGTAGCAAGTTTTCCTTAACACTAACAAATTGTTCTCATTGAAATAACATTTTTCTTAACACTAACAAACTTTTACTTAACACTATCAAATTTATCTTAACAGTAAAAAAAATTTCTAATAGTACCAACTTTTCCGTCAATGATGAAAAATTTCTCTTAAAAGCAACAATTTTTGTCATAGATGACAATTTTTCAGTTAGAAGTAGCAAGTTCTGTCAAAGATAACAAATATTTCTTAGAAGTAGCAATTTTATGTTTATTATAACGAGTTTTATTTCAGAAATAGCAAGTTTTCCATAACACTAACAAATTTTCTCTTCGAAGTACCAACTTTTTCATTGATACTAGCAAACTTTTACTTAACACTATCAATTTCTCTTAGAATTAACTGGTATTTTCTTAACAGTAACAAATTTTTTCTAATAGCACCAAGTTCTCCGTCAATGATAACAAAGTTCTCAAAGAAGTAACAATTTCTCGTCAGTTATAACAAGCTCTCTGTTAGAACTAACAGGTTTTCCATCAAAGATAACAAATTTTACTAAAAGTAAAAATTTTTTTCGTTTGTGATAACAACTTTTCTGTCAGAAGTAACAAGTTTTCCTTAACACTAACAAATTTTCTCATCGAAGTAACAACTTTTTCCATAATACTAACAATCTTTTACTTAACACTATAAAATTCCTCTTAGAAGTTACAGATTTTTCTTAACGGTAAAAAATTTTACTAATAGCTACAAGTTTTCCATCAAAGATAAAAAATTTCTCTTAGAAGTAACAATTTTTTCATCAGTCTTAACAAGTTTTCGGTTAGAACTAGCAAGTTTTCCAGCAAAGATAACAAGTTTTCTGCCAGAAGTAGCAAGTTATCCATAACACTAAAAAAATTTCTCATCGAAGTAACAACGTTTTCCTTAATACTGACAAACCTTTACCTAATACTATCAAATCTCTCTTAGAAGTAACTGGTCTTTCTTAACACTAACAATTGTTTTAGTATAGCATCAAGTGTTCCGTCAAAGACAACAAATTTCTCTTAGAAGTAACAGTTTTTTCATCATCGATAACAACTTTTCTGTTAGAAGTAGCAGGTTATCTGTCAAAGATACCAAATGTTTCTTAGAAGAAATAATTTTTCGTGTATGATAACAAGTTTTCTGTCTGAAGTAGCAATTTTTCCTTAACCCTAACAAATTTTCTCTTTGAAGCACCAACTTTTGCCTTGATACTGACAAACTTCTGCCTAACACTATCAAGTTTCTCTTAAAAGTAACAATTTCTCGTCAGTTATAACAAGCTTTCTGTTAGATCTAGCAAGTTTTCCTTTAAAGATAACAAATTTTCTTAGAAGTAAAAAAATTTCATCATCGAAGTAAAAACTTTGTTCTTAATACTAACAAACTTTTATTTAACACTATCAAATTGTTCATAGAAGTAACAGGTTTTTTCTTAACAGTAACATTTTTTTCTAGTAGCACCAAGTTTTCATTCAAAGATAACCAATTTCTCTTAGCAGTAACAATTTTTCATCAGTGATAACAATTTTTCTGTTAGAACTAGCAAGTTTTTTTGTCAAAGATACCAAAGTTTTTTTTAGAAGTAACAATTTTTCGTTTACGATATCACATTTCTCTTAAAAGTAGCAAGTTTTCCTTATCACTAACAAACTGTCTCATCGAAGTAACAACCTTTTCCTTAATACTAGAAAACTTTTAGTTAACACTATCAAATTTCTCGTTTAAGTTAGGTTCATCTAACTTAGGTTAGCGTGAGCGCTCATGTTGAAAACTTTGATGGAAAACTTGGTGCTATTAGAAAAAAAAGGTACTGTTAAGAAAAAACCTGTTACTTCTATGAGAAATTTGATAGTGTTAAGTAAAAGTTTGTTAGTGTTAAGAAAAAAATTGTTACTTCGATAAAAAAGTTTGTTAGTATTAAGGAATTTTTTTTAAATTAATACTACTAAAAATGTCAAGTCCCTGTATGAATTTTATTTTTGGATCGATCTTCTTTATTTTGTCATAAAATTCTTGCCAAATACTATAGCAATAATAGATACGTTTCTACGACTACTACTAACAACTTAACGCAGCCCCAAGCTGCCTGAGGCCGACACAACTACGCACGCTTCTCCATCCTAATCTATTCAAATCCTCTTTTTACACCCTTTTACAAAGTTCCCATTTCCTTTAAATCTTTCCTTATGACGTCCTGCCACCCCAGACGAGGACGACCGGCTTTCCGTTTAGCCCTAGACGGTCGGCCGAAAAGGACAATCTTCGGCAATCGGTAATCCTTCATTCGCACAACGTGCCGTAGCCAGCTCGACCTTTCTTTCATTATAGGCCTAGAGAGCGGTAATGAACCATATTTTTCGTAAAGCCTATTGTTTGAAATACGGTCAGTCAGCCGGGTACCCAGAACAATCCTTAAGTAATTTCTCCGGAACATCTAGAAAAACTTCTTCCGCTTTTCGAAGCGTCCATGCTTCAGAGCCATATTTGACTACTGTCATCACTGTAGCTTCTAATATTCTAATCTTGGTTTGCAGACTTATCTTCCTATTCTTTGAAACTTTTTTTAACCGTGAAAAAACACCCTGAGCCTTGACTACTCTACTTTTAACATCTTCACTGCTCCCACAATCTTTACTAATAATACTAAAAAGGTAAGTGAAGCTGCCCACTTGATCAATCTTTTAAGTAGCCAATTTCGAACTGTAGGTGTGTACCACAGTAGCCAAATTTGGAACTGTAACCCCAATCTTTAAATGTTAATTTGCCCTTTCAAAAATTCAATCCCCTTAAGTGTAATTGACCATTGCCCTTTTAAACAGTTAAAATTTATTTTAGGAAATTCAGCTCCCTCCCCACCACCATTAACTGCCCATTAACTCGTCCAAAATTGGCTTACTAACTTTCCTTTACAGAGGTTTATGCCCTGCAACAAGGACGAAATATTTTAAACACTCCAAGCCAGTGTCGAAAGAGAATCGTTGTACACCTATAGTACCCTTTTAAATTGGATTATATTGTTTAAACTCCCCCTCCCACCTCTTAAAACAAATTCCTTTATAATTTATACATTCCTTTAAAAAAGTCATTATCTGCTATCCTTATCTGGTGATATCCTTGCGTAAGAAGCAGGAAGGTAAAAATTTTATTTTTATTCGAGATCGAATCAAGGACTTCTTCGATTCGAGTAAGGGGAAGTTTATCACTAACTACTTGCTTATTTAGGGTTCTATAATCTACTACGAGTCTAAAATCATTGTTCTTTTTTGGAACTAATATCACAGGGGCGTATAATATTATTCCTTTCTAATTCATGGATTTTATTCTTTAACCAATTTTTGTGCTTGTAGGGAATACGGTAGGGCTGTTTTGCCATTGGCAACCCTTTAGTTTGGATAGAGTGTTCATAAAACGGTATCAGTTCAACATCTTCCTCAGAAGTGGAAAACACATCCTTGAAATTCCACAGTAATTCACATATTTTTTGTTTTAATTCTGCGTCGTGGACGTGGTCCAGGTAAAATTTTTCAAAAATTTGGGATCTTGTTAGGGGGTTTCTGTCGCTTGGGGCATTAGTATTATTAACTAAGTTCCTTTTGGAATCTTTCCACCTGTGTAATTCACGCACTGAAATAACTTGTATTTCAACAAAACATGTTCCCTCTTTTATTGTAGTCATATCATTTTCGTGGGTATTTGTCAACCAAATAAAACCTTTCCCTTTTTCATAGGATATTATCTGTTCTTCATATGACAGGTCCTAAGGGATTTCTTCTGACGGAGATGCAAACCAAATTTAAGATTTATCATTTACTGGTTCGATCATTTGTGAACTGAACTCTTTGTAATGTTTTGGGGGTAATTTTTGGTTTTCGTTCAGTAAACCGATAATATTTATCTTCCAACTTATTTACTATTAAGTTAAGATTGGCGCTTTGTTGCGTCAAGTCTTCTGCTAGTAATGTTGGTCGCGAGCGAACCGCGTTGAGGTTTATTACCTCCTTCCATAAATCGGATATTTCCTCAATTCTTTTTGCCTATATTTCTGCATTTCTCCTATTTTTGCCTTTATAGACTCAATCCATTTGTCACTTGAATTTGCTCTCCTACAAGACGAGAAATGGGGTACAAAGGTCTTTATTCTATTCACTGTTGATTCCCCTTTCTCCATCCGTCGGGGGTATCATCGGCGGGATATATGAGTCTGTCATTGGCTACATCTAATAGCACTTCATTAGATCTAAAAAAAACTTAGCACCGATTATTGCCTCGTACGGGAAGTTTTTACATATTATAGTATTAGCCGGGAAAATTCTATTGTCTTTTGTCACATTTAGGCGAATGGAGCCTTTTGCTTCCAATTTATGTTCCGTTACACTAGTTAAATTGGGGATACTAAAACACTTCTGTCGCTGAGTACCTGCGGGTAACTTATTTAAGACATTATAGCTTATTATATTTATCGTTGCTCCGGAATCCACCATTGCTTTAAAATATACATTTGGGACGCCAAAATTATCAAATTAAGGTAACGAATTATTATCATCACTTAGGGAAGGTACCACTTTTGTGTGGGACCTAACAAAATTTCGGGCTCCTATGGTCCTAGTTAAACGTCTTGGGGTCCTGACTCGTTTCCCTGTGGGTTGATTTCGTATGTCGGTGTTTGCAATAGAGGTTCAGTGGATACTTCCCTAGCTAACGCATTGACGTTTGACTGTCGAGGTTGCCAAGTATTGGTGCGCGGGTTGGGATTTCTTGGTATTTATTCATTTCGTACCGACGGGAAATTTTCCAACGGGGAAAAATTTCCGCTATTATTCCTTGTATTTCTATCAAGTCTAGCGGGATATACGGTCCTCGTACTATACTGATATATTCTTTGCCGAATATTTGGGTTGGGGAAACGGTAATTATTTCGTCTGTTGGGGAGAGGGCTTGGTGTGTACGAGGGTTGGTAGGAGTTGAGGGGTAATTCTCTATAACTTCTTGACTGGCATTTAAGTTTGTCTCCCGAACAAACGGTTATTATAATTGGGGGTTGTTGGGCTATAATTGTTTCGAGAACAGCGCTCTCTGGCTATAGGGCCGAGGTGGTTACACGTGTAGCATATAATTGATGGTGAACTGTTTACGTAATTTGTCGCGTTGGTAATTACGAAAGGTACAGCTCTCTGCCCCGTGGGGATTGGCGGTCTAATTTGATTTGGTTTTGGGGAATTATCCCGTGAAAAAAATGCGGGAGAATCCTCCCGTGATTGTCTTGGTGTTGATTCCCCTACGTTATTTATTGCTAACTTTTTGTGTTGTACTACAATTGCATCAATTTCTACCTTTCTTTCCATCTCTTGAACCGCCTAATCTAGCGTTTCAATGTTCTTAGCTATTAACATGCGATACAGTTAAGGGTTTAGCCCTTGTTTGAAGGCATTTAGTATAATTTTATCATATAAACTACCCGATTCTTTTCTAAATTTTGTCTTTGTTGAGACTCTCACGTTATGTAAATATTCCCTCACATTTTGTGTTTGATAAAAACAAATGGTCCCGTGCTTTAGTTTATTTGTTGAACTATTTTCAACGAATCTGTCCCGGAACGCATTTAGCAATTTTTCTATTGAATTTATGGGGAGGTTACCGTCTGTGTCTACAATATTCTTGATTTGTTTCAGGAAGGTCAATGCTTGCCCTTTTAATCTCAAGAGCAGAATTCCTACCAACGTTCTTGGCTCTGTTTTGGTTATTTCCATAAATTGGGATAATTGTATATTAAACTCATCTAAATCTTGATTTCCGTTTGTATGAGGGAAGGGATTTGCTAATTTTGACTGATTTAGCAATAAGTTTTTGCCTCAACAATAGTTCACCTTGATCTACCGACATATTGGTAATTTGTTAAAAAATATGTTATGCATTATTTAATAAAGATAGAGGTATAAAATAACAATGTAAATTTGACACTTTTTAATTTTTGCTTAGTTTATACTCGGAGGGCCTACTTCTCATATCCTATGTGAGATGTTCTTAGGGGTGCCCTATATGTGTTTAGCTTAGAGTTGCTATGCTTAAAGATATGGCACTTTCTCTATGTATGCGTAGTATTTCTTAGTAAATTGTATATAATTTTTTTTTATATAATTAGCCTCTGTGTTATCTATGGGCGCCCATATGGGGGGGCAGGGGGGCTCTTGCCCCCCCTGGCTGAATGATGCTGCCTTATTTTTATATTTTTGTTCTGAGATTTTTATTATATAGCATTAAAAGTAGCAATTAGACGAAGTTTGCCCCCCCCCCTGGAATTCAGCTTATGGGCGCCCATGGTGTTATCCTCCGTGTTTAAAAAGGCCGCAACAATTGAAATGGGGGGATTTTATAGGTTGAAAAGCCGGGATTTTATAGGTTGAAAAGGGGGGATGTTAAGGGATTGACTGATGGGGGAATTTAACAATTGTTTACAATATAAAATCTTTTTGACTGACCCTCGATTCTACTGTTAAAGAACCCACAAGGCATAGCCATAACACCCAGGGTTGTCGTTCTACTAGGTTTCTTCTTAATACCAGTACATAAGTCATAAAAATCAGATTCCATGGGGTGTGATTTGGAGACACAAGGAGACTAAGTTTCTGAGAAAATCTAACATGAAGAGATGCAAATGAGAAGGTAATGGTTTTATTTTTACTCGTATGAGTAGTACAGGACCATATAAAGGAACGTCACCTATAAGGGCACTTCAATGAACCGACATAAGCACTATGGTTTATAGAGCATAGCTAAAGTACATCAAAACTTCCAAGGGTTCATAGACTGAGTCTAATATAAAGTAAGAGTAGAATGTAAAACTTAGTTCATCACAATTCACTTGCTACTGCCTCAAGACTGAAAATTTACTGCCCAAAGACTGAAGACAGGCTCCAACTGGTCTCTATCAAGACTGAAAATTGACTCTCCAAAGACTGGTAACTGACTAACAATTTTACGCTGATTCTAACTATCTATCCCTTTCTAATTCCCCAAAGGCTATATTAAGGGGTCACTTGGGATGCGTCACCTCCCTTCCTATTGGACGAGAATACACATAATTCGACAACTTGAAATTCCGCGTAATTACTTACAATGAATCTTACATCTCGGATTTTTTCCTGTCAAACAAAGTATTACTTTTATAGTCTTTGCTAACGACCTGTCACCCAGTTTCTAGATAACTTATAATTTATTGCGATGAAACTTTGTTCCAGACAATTGAAAACGACACAAGTTGAATACACTGAATACACTGTTCCTCAGGTGGCTATTTTTGTCTAATAAATTCCACCTTTTTGTGACAGTTTGGTGATTAAGGTTCCTATAAATAAACTGTATTTTTGACCGCCTGTCGCGCAACATTTAGTCAAACTGATTTTTATCTCATACCTTCTTTACAGTTTGTCTTTTTAAATCAAGATTGATTTATTAATTGCATCCAAACATTTGTTGGGGGCAAAAAAATTCTATAAAGTTTATTCAAGCGAGATACAATGTTCGCTATCTCTAATTTGCATGAGCAGGCATTACTTCATGGTTTTCTGTGCGTTTCATGATTTTAGGTTAATAGTTTGAGCAGGTTATGTCTTGCGTACGTATTTTTAAATTGAAAGGAAAAGTAGTTTAGAAAGTAATTTGCGGTTTTTGAATTTCGATCTCGTTACATTGAGGAACTCACTATCCTGAATCACCTCCGTACTTAAACCCTCCTCGTGTTCACTTTCCGTTGAATTGTCGCAAAATTGCGAAGGTAGCGATAATATGTTCTCTTGTGATGATTGTGTGTGACCCTAGAAGAATAACAAGAGCATATTTAGCTCACTGGTAGGCATTATCCTATGAAAAAGAGAATGGGTATAGAAGTCATACTAATCACTAGAATATATCCTTGTATTATGAATGGGTACCATGACCCTTTGACCTCATAGAACCCTCAGTACTCGCCAGAATGTATCGTTGTTTTAAGAAAGGGTAAAGTGTCCCTTGGAACTGTAGACCCCTACTACTGACTATGTATTATGAAATGACTCACCATAGCCCCCTTTGGGCCATGCTAGTGGTAATGAATGTTACAAGGCTCTAAAAGACCCCTTTCGGTTGTATTGAGAGTCCATTCATGGACCTCCTTACTAACAGTTAAGTATTTTAAAGTTTATGTTTTAAATATTCTTACCAAGGGGGGCTGCATCAAGCACATCCATGATCCATGCCGGTATTTCATAACTGGTGTTGTCATCCACCAGTGCAGCTTCATCTCCAAAGAACTTTTTGAACATATCGTTAATGTCAAAATCGACTAAAAATATTTTTACTCCTTTTAGCAGTGAAAAAAATGTTATAGTCATTCTGAAAAGAATTTCAACACTACGTGATTCAAAAAATCTTCTTAGTGGCAACACTAGTTTTAGCTATTTCTTTTGAACTTTATATGAAGCGGGCTGTCTCCTCCTTAGCTCCTTACTCTTTACTGTGAAGTTTGGCCTTTTTTCCAAATTTTAAAGAAAATTTGCAGTTGGAAAGATAAGATTTTTCAAAGCACTAAAAATACTTTTTTTTAATAAGCAAGGTGTTGAGAAGGGGGCATTCCCACTTATATACAAAGTAATTTATATTTGCTTTAAGTTTTAAAATTGGTCCTTACTTTAGATGAAAATTCTTTCCTATTTGTTTAGTTACATTTTATGAAACTGTAAAGTTTATGAATACAGTACTTTTGGTAACACAGAAAAAACGATCAATATTTCAATGATCTCTGTTTGGATTTTGATGATTAATCAAACAGTTCGTGGTAATGAACTGTAAGTACGGAGCGACCCGGCTCAATAGTAACCGAAACTCTAAAAATCTGAATTTTGATTCCAATTGATATATCAAAAGAATTGGCTTATTATGGTGATTCCAAATATATACGTTTCATTAAGTTTACTTTGACCCATCAAAAGCTACGAGCCTAGGAAAATTTGTCTGATTTTCAAAAAAGGAGGAAAGACCCCTTCGACGTCATAAAATTTTAATGAAAATCACGACATCAAGTCCGTCAAATTTTTAAAATTTCTTAGATTTGTGTAGTTTTCAGCAGAAAAAATTTAATTCCAAACGTAAACGGACTTCATTAATCAATTTTGTTTGGATTTGCAAGCTAGATCAAATTTTATAGAGTATCATATTGAATTTGACTAAGGTGACAGTTAAAGTAGTATGTCATATAGTAATTCGAATCAAAGGTTGGAATTACGACAGAAAAAAAGAAGCTAATTGTCTATTTTGAGCAAAAGAAAGAGTATAAAATTTGGATTGATTTAGTTGAATAAAGTTTAATTTACACGTCTACAAAGTGCTTACGGAAAAATTGTCTACAAATATTATGTTTGCATAAAACTTTTATTGGCAAATTTGTTTCGTAATAAATTTCTTTTGTGATTTTCCTTAGCTAGAAAATTTTTGAAGCTGCTTCTCTATTCTTAAAAATGCCAATGCTCAACATATGTGTTACCCACTGTATTTAATGTTTTTCCAACTAATACAAATAACGCTTGTGTGATTTTTTTTGATAACCATAACAAACATTTTTTGGTCATTTTCAAACAATTTTTCTTTTAGTGCAGTGTATGTAAGCGTTGCCTTTGTATCAGTTGAGCATCCCCCTGATCATGCCCTGAAAGTTTCAACCTAAAAGCCTTATAGCCAACCGAGCTTAGTTACAAGCGTTTACAACTTAGTTTTATTAAATACAAAAAACAAGTTTTTTTAACTGAAAGTAAGGAACAACGTTAAAACTTAAAACGAATAGAAATTATTCCGTATATGAAAGGGGATGTCCCGTCCTCAACGCCTCGCTCTTTGCGCTAAAGTATTTTATTTAAAAAAAAAGAGTTGTGAGTAAAGAGTGCCAAAGTTAAACTTTGGCGTAAAGAGTGAGGCGTTGAGGAGGGGAAAGCCCCTTTCATATACGGAATAATTTCTGTTCGTTTTTAGTTTTAACATCGTTCCTTACTTCCAGTTGAAAAAAATTGTTTTTTTATTTAATTTTTGAACGTTTTTGAATTAATGCAGGTTTTGATTTTGGCTCACCATACATGAATAATTAAAACAAAATTTGCTTATTAATTTTACTTTTATTTGGTTAAATGGCTTTTTCGAAACTTGTTTAATTTTATTTACGAACGTTTTTATTAGTAATAAATATACGTAAATTACGAAATTACGTAATTATATAAATTACGTGGCCAATTGGGGTACTGTCTGGTGAGAAAGTGGACATAGCTCAGTTGCTTTTGACATAAAACGAATACCCAAATAGTGAGAATAGAAGTTCTAATACAATACGAAAGAAATCGAGCAAATTGAATCAACGATTTCTGCAGCAACAGGGGCTCAAACCTCGTTTACGCAAAAATATAGAGCCTACACAAAGGCACTAAGCAAACGTTATATATTGGTTTTCCAAGTACCAAACCAATTCGACTACATGATAATATAATACGAAATAACCAGTCGCGTTTACGAAGTCGCCGCTTGTTATTCACTTTCATCGTCAGACCAGTCGATTTCACTCAAGTCTAAACTATCAGAATCGCTCCAGTGTTCTGCTTCCATATTCTTCCTCTTTGGCTTGAGAACGCGCATCTTTTTTGCAATAACTGGCTCCGTGTTCTCTTTACGCTTCAAACCTGGACGGTCTGCGGGCCCGATAGACTTATATTTTGCTTCCGAGTTTTGCTTCCAAATTATTATTTTTTTTTTGGCGGGTGGGGGGATGGGGGGAGGATCCAGTCACTGCCAAATATTGTTTTATCCTCGACCTCCATTTCTTGTTTTTTTTTTATTGCAAAAGATTATACAAAGTGTAGAAAGCTATATCTTTTCTTCAGGCACGTATGCAGGGGGGGGGGGGTTGGAGATCGGGCCTCTTTTAAAGCCTAATTTTTTCAAATTTTTAAGACTTCATTCAAATTTCCAAAAAAATTATAAAAATAATTTCCGCATCTGAAAAAATTTCTATGCGTTTACCTGTCCTCCCGCTATTTGCCAAAAACGTGTTTGGTCCCTGAGTTCAAGAGTAGCCGTATTTGCATATTCTAGCCAAAAGTCAATAATTATTATTGTTGTTTTGCGACTTTTCTAAGCTTTTTATCGGCAAAACCACTGACTAGATAAAAAAAAATGTTGAAATATAATAAGACAAACATCAAAAGGGAAACTAAAAGATAGAGCCTAAACAAAAATACAGAGCCTACACAAATGCACTAAGCAAACGTTATATATTGGTTATATTTATACTTCCAAGAACCAATCCAATTCGACTACATGATAATATAACACGAAATATCCAGTCGCGTGTACGAAGTCGCCACTTGTCATTCACTTCACTTTCATCGTCAGACCAGTCGATTTCACACAAGTCTAAACTATCAGAATTGCTCCAGTGTTTTGCATCCATATTCGTACTCTTATGCTTGAGAATGAGCACCGTTTTTTCAATAAATGACTCTGTGTTATCTTTACGCTTAAAACCTGGACGGTCTGCAGGCCCGATACACTTAAATTTTGCTTCCGAGTTTTGCTTCCGACTTATTATTGTTTCTTTTGGGGTGGGGTGGATGGGGGGAGGATCCAGTCACTGCCAAATATTGTTTTATCCTCTACCTCTATTTCTTGTTGTTTTTTTTATTGCAAAAGATTATACAAAGTGTAGAAAGCTATATCTCTTCTTCAGGCACGTACGCATGGGGGAGGGGGAGGGGAGGGGGTTGGAGATCGGGCCTCTTTTAAAGCTGAATTTTTTCACATTTTTAAGATTTTATTAAAATTTTGAAAAAAATTATAAAAATAGTTTGCACCTCTGAAAAAATTTCTATGCGTTTACCTGTCCTCCCGCTATTTGCCAAGAATGTGTTTGGTCCCTGAGTTCAAGAGTAGCCGTATTTGCCTATTCAAGCCAAAAATCAATAATAATTATTGTTTTTTTACGACTTTTCTAAGCTATTTATCGGCAAAACCACTGACTAGATAAAAAAAAATGATGAGATACAATAAGAAAAACATCAAAAGGCAAACTAAAATATAGATCCTACACAAAAATATAGAGCCTACACAAAGGCACTAAGCAAACGTTATATATTGGTTATATTTATACTTCCAAGAACCAATCCAATTCGACTACATGATAATATAACACGAAATAACCAGTCGCGTGTACGAAGTCGCCACTTGTCATTCACTTCACTTTCATCGTCAGACCAGTCGATTTCACTCAAGTCTAAACTATCAGAATCGCTCCAGTGTTCTGCTTCCATATTCTTCCTCTTTTGCTTGAGAACGCGCATCTTTTTTGCTATAACTGGCTCAGTGTTCTCTTTACGCTTCAAACCTGGACGGTCTGCAGGCCCGCTAGACTTATTTTTTAAAGCAGCTAGAACTGATGGCGGTTCTCTAATTGACGTGCTTCTTAAAATTCTTGAATCTAGGATTTCTGGTAGCAAGGATTCATTCCAAAACTGATCAAGTTTAGGCAATATCCTACACCAGTATTCCCTCGATCGCGGAACAACCATCACTTCCCAGTCGTGTTCGTTTTGGAATACGACTAAATAGCATTCGTCTCGATTTGCAATCTCGAGCTGTCCTTGTATTTGTCCATAATACTTGTGGTTTTTCTTCAACTGCAACCCCGAATGTGGAGGCACAAAGAAGAAATTCTTTACTAAGCCTTTTTCATTAGCTGCTTCTCTGATTGTCTTCCCCTGGGGGATATTGTTTACAGTTTTTACTTCAACTGGTGTGCCATTAAGCAAGCGGCCATCGAGAGAAGCGGCAAGATATTGAAAATTGGAGTGTATCAGAAGGCCCATTTCTTCCCCTTTTACAATCGGCATGCCTAATTTGCCCTTGTATACCGCAAGAGCAATAGGCTCCAATTGTAGACCTCTAAGCACAGCCACAGATTGAAAACCACACCCACCATTCCGAATAGCTTTCACGATCGGGGCGGTTTTCGTGCCGCTTTTTCGGGATGCGATTCTATCGAAGTAAGTGCTTGTAATGCGATTCATTCTCTCATAAACCCAATTATCGTTCCTTGACTGTCCTTTGGTCTTTTCATGAAGCTAATGAAGCTCAGTTTCTTTCAGATTTAAGTTACGTTCTACATATGCAACCTCTGCCGCCTCCAGCTCTTCGGTAGTCATATAAGGCTTGTTACAATTCAACCCGTGGTCTTGGTCACCATTAGAATAACTTCCGTTATTTTTCTTTTTCGCCTGATACCTTCCTCCCATAGAAGTGAAATGCCTCTTCAAACAGACTCTCGACCGGGCCCGGAGCTTGGAAGTCTTTGTGCAGTAATCTTTTGTCGTCTTAGAAGGGATAAAACGAAACATTTTTTTCCACGTCATAAAATGCCACTTAGGACCTAATGAATAGGATAGGCTAGCTCCGTGAATTCTTGCGTGGTACGACCAACGTTTTGAACGACTTATCGGTTTTCCACCTATGAACTTTGCTGAAACCAACATGCAATTCTCTGCCAGGTTGGTTGTAGAGTCATTCTTTAGTAAATCCGCCTTACGACATACATTCTCGACACCTGCTCTGACGTCTTCTATTACTTTTATCGGGAAAATGTTCCAGCGTTCCTTTACCAAACTCCCTTCTGGTAATTGAGTTCTTTTGGCACAGCCCGCATCTTAATGTGTGTGATTTCGAAACACATGGTCGGGACCTCTCCGTAATAGCTGTTTGAGATTCCCAGCAGTCCCGTTGTCCTCTGAGTTTTTCTTTATGCTGTCACGTAAGTTCTTAGTAAGCTTCTGAATGACATCAGTTGTTAAGAATTGTGCGTGTAAACCCCTGGTCCCCTTGGCCAAGTTATGAAGGCACGATGTGTAATTTTTTGTTACGTATTTTAGACAATTTTCTATCTGGATGAGAGATTAAAATGAAACAATCTTCTTCAGTTTGAAGTAGACGCTAAAGTCCCCATTTCAGATGTAGCATAATTACAGTCCGTTATGTATGTCTTCACTCACACGGACACCTTCGACAAGAATCTTAGTTTCAATGCTTTTTGAAAGCCCCTTATAGTTCGTAAAACAGAGGTGGTTCTTGGGACTCTTTTTAGCCTTCTCTGAACTGTAGCAAATGTAGTAAGGTCATAATAGATTGAAAACTTACATGCACTTTCACAATCCTGAGGCATGGATATGTGTGTGTAGGTTTTCAATGCATTGGGCTACCAGGGTCATTTGCAAAGAGGTACCATGTCTATATAAGCTATAGCACTTTGAAATATCATATGGAATTTGTTTGAAGCTAGGCATGGATACGCGTGTATATTTTCAAGTAATTGGGTTACCAGGGTCATTTGCCTATTACAATGAACTATTCATGGGTTGCTAGACATGTTTTTTTATTATGACATCGATTTTTTGTGTGTCAGTCGATTAGAGAAAGTTGGTGGCTAGTCCAATATAATAAATTGATTGGTTGGTTTTCTAAAAAAAAAACTTAATGGAATAGTTTTCTTTATAAGTGATTTTAGCAAGAAACTTGACTTAAAAGAAAATAATTTTTATTTGGACGGATATTAGTAGAGGAAAAAAATTAGTATTACATTTATATCATTGGAGATTAATGGCGGAGCTGACAGCAGTGATTAGATTACTTCTGTAGTTTACGAGATTTGCGATTTTTTTGCGAAGAGGTATTAGCGTAAAGGTATTGCGATGGTTAAGAATGCCTCACGGGTAATTAAAGAATTGGGGTGCTTGCATCAACAATACAAAGAACATGCTCAGATACCTAATAGATATGACGCTTACAAGAGACATTGCTAGAAGGTATTCAATAGCTCAATTGAAAGGTAACGATATAATGACATTGTGCCTTGACCTAGCTTTACCTCGCCGATGAGGTCTGTATAATACATAAGTAACGTTTGAAAAGTATTGTCAATTTAAAAAGAAATGTCTGAAGTATTGTGAGGGGGATGAGTTGCATGGAGGGTTGAGTTGCATGAGAGTTCAGTTACAGGGGGTACAGTTACACGGGGGGGGCGGTTAGCCAGGAGGTCAGTTACAAGGGGGGGGAGTTAAATGGTGATTGAATTCCACGAGAATAGTGCTTTTTCCCGGTTTAGCTTGTCACAGTTAAATTCTATTAATCTTTCAAAGTTCACTTTGATTTTAGTTACATTGGGGGTTCAGTTGCACGGGGATTGAGTTAAATGAAGCTTGAGTTCCACAAGAGTAGTGCTTTGTCGTGGTTTAGCTTGTCACAGTTACTCTCTTTGGGCTGTTTGTGTTTCTTTGGGTTGTGTGTGTCTCTTTGGGCTATGTAAGCCACCGGTCCTCAAAGGTCCCCGAAGCCCCCTTGAGCCCCCCTCAGACCATCAAAGCCCCTCCCCAGGCTCCCGTCGTTCGTAGGTGCATGTTGTCGGAAACTTATGTTTTAGGGTGTATGGGTTGCTATTTTTGAGTTTTGAGAATTTGATTTCTTAGTCTTTCGTTGGTGTATGTTGTCTGAAATCTATGATTCGGTGTGTATGGGTTGCTATTTTTGACTTTTAGGAGTTGGATTTCTTAGTCTTTCGTTGGTGTGTGTTGTCTGAAATATATGATTTGGGATGTGGGGTAACGTTTGAAAAATATTGTCAATTTAAAAAGAGACGGCTGAAAAGTGTTTTAAGGGGGTTGGGTGGCTTGGCGGGGTGCGTTGCATGAGGTTTCAGTTAAAGGGGATACAGTTGCCAGTGGGGTTTCGGTTATACAGGGGGTCAGTTACAAGGGGGAGTCAGGTGCACGGGAGTTGAGTTAAATGGGAATTGAGTTCCACGAGAGTAGTGCTTTGTCGTGGTTTAGCTTGTCAAACTTTTAAAAGTGCTTTACGGGGATGAGATACTCAGTTGAATTATTCCGTGTTTTTTCCTTACTTGGTGGTGTCCCATAAGAATCGAAATTTGCGTTGGAACTATTCTGTCTTTGTAAATTTTAAAATAGCTCGTCGGGAAGCGTGAGACTCTGTTACCGGCCTCTATGTGGTTTTTCTTTTCATTATGCTCGTTGAAAACGAAAATTGTGCTGTTATTAAGTAGTTCATTTATATTTTAAAAGAGCTTTACGGTGATTGAGAGACTCAGTTGCCTGATTCCGTGTGGTTTTCCTTTTCTTGATTCTCTTTAAAACCGAAATTATTGTTTTATATATTTAGTTTTAGTATCCATTGATTTAGCTATACGAGTTTGGAGAGACTCTCACGTCTGTTTCCGTGTGGTTTTTCTTTACTTGGTAGTAATTAAAAACGAAATTTTGTGTTAAATTAGAATGTTTTGTATATTCTAATAGATATTTATGTTGTTTTCTATAATAGGTTTACTGATTAGGTGTGGTGGTTATACAGGGGTTCAGTTACAAGGGGGTTCAGTTGCACGGGGGTTGAGTTAAATGGGGATTGAGTTCCACGAGAGTACGAGAAAATGACTGAAAAGTGATTTGAGGGAGATGGGTTGCATGGAGGGTTGAGTTGCATGAGAGTTCAGTTAAAGGGGGTACAGTTACACGGGGGTTTCGGTTATACAGGGGTTCAGTTACAAGGGGGTTCAGTTGCACGGGGGTTGAGTTAAATGAGGATTGAGTTCCACACGAGAGTAGTGCTTTGTCGTGGTTTAGCTTGTCACACTTTTAACAGAACTTTACGGGGATTGAGAGACGCAGTTGCCCAATTCCGTGTGATTTTTCGTTCCTTAGTAGTCGTTAATAACGAAATGTTTGTGTTTAATAAGTAGTTAGTGAATCTTTTTAATGAGCTTTACGGGGATTGTGAGAATGATTTGCCTAATTCCGTGTGGTTTTTCTTAACTTGGAGGTCATTAAAAAAGAAATTTTTGTGTTAAATAAGTAGTTTTTGTAACTTTTAAAAGAGCTTTAAGGGGATTTAGGGACACAGTTGCCTGATTCCGCGTGGATTTTCTTTACATGGTGGTCATTAAAATGAAATTTTTGTGTTAAATAAGTAGTTTTTGTATCTTTTAAAAGAGCTTTAAAGGGTTTGAGAGACACAGTTGGCTGATTCCGTGTAGTTTTTTCTTTAATTGATTGTCATTTGTTTTATCTTTTAAAAGAGTTTTACAGAGTTTGAGAGACTCAGTTGCCTTATTTCATGTGTATTTTCTTTAGTTGATTGTAATTAAAAACAAAATTTTTTTGTTAAATAAGTAGTTTTTGTATCTTTTAAAAGAACTTTACGGGGATTGAGAGACTCAGTTGCCGGATTCCGTGTGATTTTTCTTCTTTTCAGTAAAGACACTCGATATCCTAAAAGTGTTTAATTCAAACTTTTTTAAAACTTCGAAATTTTTCAACTTTATTTATTTTTTTCTTTTTGTAC